>NC_074692.1:19360334-19527847 GCF_029448725.1 Salvelinus fontinalis
AGAGATGCACATCAGAACATATAGTACCTCAGATTAAAAATACAGTGAGGATCTTGCCTATTTCCTCCATTGAACAACACAATGGCTACCACCTCACAATGTGGACCATGTCTGATCAAGAGATTATTACACTAATTATCTATTACAGTCCTCATGTATTGGAGTTGGGTTGAGCTACTAGCTTAAGTGTATTTAGCATAAACTAAGATGGTGTGTCTGTGTGTTGAGAATGTGCATGTGTCAATGACACCATCTGACTCAAGAGGTCACGGTTCCTGAACACATCCGTGATCTCCATGTTCTAATGGAACCATAGGCTGATTCTGCTGCAGACTCCATGCATGACTTCAATTAATGCAATTACAGTGAGTTTAATTGTTCCTTAATATCTATGGATAAAGCCAATGTGTTAAGTAGAGTAATTACTGGTAATGACTGCACTGGGAGGGGGGCAGGCAGTGGGGGGCGGGGGGGGGGGGGTATTGAAAGCAACCACTGAATTCATTTCTGCCTAATAGGCCTTTAGTTGAATTGGTACAGTCCGCGTGTGATAAGGACGTTAAACATTTATGATTTGTAACTGTTGAGCCAGCAATCACACTTTAATTAGACAGTCATGTATTATAATTTGTCTTCATTCACAGTGGTGCAGTTAATAATTGTAAATTAGCCGATGATGATTTATCCTTTGAACATATACTGAAATGGTTAACTCCCAGCTAAGGCGAACACAGGCCCGTTTGGAAACCCACATATCAGGTCGTGTTCAGCAATCAGAAAGAGAGAGAGAGTGATAGAGAGAGAAAATTAAGAAGAGTAAAACAGAAAACAAAGAATTTTACGTCTGTGTGTACCACCTTTATGTGGTTGGCACAGGGCCTCTAACGTTAGCAGCCTTTCTGGGTATCTGTCTGCCAAGTCCATCAATCTGGGCTTCAGTCTGCCAACACAGTAGGAGCAGGAGAAACAAGAACACCCTTCTCAAGTAATCATGCTGGCTTTACTCAAGCTCTGTATAAAGACCTAACACATGGAGAGAAAGGAGGAGGAGGAGGAGGGAAATGTACTTTTTTAGTGAGCTCTTTATGTGGGCTGTTAAACAGTTGAAAGTAGCTGAGATATGTTGTCTGCAGGTGTCTGGCACTAGATAACAGGACTGACTCTCGTTCTAATGCTGCGCATACACTACACAACCACTAAAATCTTAACAACTTGGACTTGCTCACATTTACCCGATTTCCTTACATAACACAATGATTCCCTAGTTGATCCTGCCCTGCGTTTCTTTGCTGAAAAAAAGGACGACACGCAAACATCGAGCTGTTTTAGTAGTGTGCACATTATTATGTGCAGAAACATTTAAAAAAAGAGACAGAGGTGCAGAATATGGACCCGCAAATGGTTCGGCAGATGTGGACAATATGGACTTTCTATTCTACAGAGGGAATTGGAGGTAATATAAACCTTTTAATTAATGAATGAATCCTGAGTACTAGCCAGATTTATGGTGTCTATGCTAATTTCCACTTTGCTTATCAGGCTGCTGAATGGCAGAGGTTATTTCATTCCAGCCTTCATCTCCACCAATCTGTCTTCCATCACCTCGCTCCACACTGTTTCTGTTCATGTTGCTTTCCTCTTCGCCATCATTGTTTTGATCTCACATGTTGAGTGCTAATTGGCTATTGGGAGTAGTCTTTGCCCAATCGCGTCGTAGCACTGCTCATACTGCAAGATCACAACCAAAATTGCTGACATGTCAGAAGATTATTGGGACATCTAACAGGGGTCTGGAGAAAGGAAAACACATAAACGCACCCTTGAGCCGCTCAAACTACGTGAGTCCCGGCGTACTGTATAGTTCATAGTAGTGGTGTCGACTCGAGTCACATGACTTGGACTCGAGTCAGAATCGAGTCACAAATATGATGATTTGCAACTCGACTTTGACTTAAACACAAATGGCTCGTGACTTGACTTGGACTTGAGCCTTATGACTCGACCTGATACCCTCCCCAAGCCCAAATATTAAAAATGATGCTATTTTAAAAAATCAACTCTTCACTTAACGGATTACAGTTTGAATCGGACAGCAGCCAATCAAATTGTGCCAGCTGAGAAAAAGTTGTGCGTGGCAGTGCAGAGGAACGTCGGCGGGTGAATTCAGGTGGAGCGCTTGGAAAGATGATATCCCAAAATGTTATTTTCGGATATAAAGACAACGCTGTATCAGCAAAAAACGGATTGCAACTTGCAAAACATGCGGGAAGAAAATTACAGATGGAGGCGCAACAATTTCCAACTTTGTTCGACATTTGAAGCTGCACAAAGAACGATAAGTCGTGGCTAATATAGCCGACAGCTATATATTTTATTACTTTACTGGTGTATCATGTAGGCAAACGTAGCATTAAATCAATGAGCTTTCACACAGTCAGTCAATGCGGGAACGTGATCATTGCACCCAAGATTGAGCTACAACTGTCTAGGCAGTTGGTAGCCCTGCCGTTTCTACTTGAGATTTGCAAAGTTCGTCATTGGCCGAGAACTTGACTTTGAGCCAATCAGAGAACACAAACTTCCATGTGGGGAAGCCGACAGAAGTGACATGAAAAATCGAAAAAGGACACTTTTCCCAGTGTAATCCACTCCCTTTTCATCAGAATTGATGAAAACAAAACTGCATAATAAAAACATTTCTAGAGCAAGTCTTTACATATTTTACATCTAGCTAAGGAGTTTTGTGTTTGAAGAAGCATTTTCTGTTAGGTTCAGTTTGATTATGGGCACAACTCATTAGTTAGCTAGCTAGCTAACATTGGCTTGCTAACTGAGCCAAGCATCATATAAAACTAATGGGATGGTACGTGTAGCACAATGCACACTACACTAAATGATTTACCAAGCTATCTATCTAGCAAGATGATGAATAAATAATTTAATTTAAAAAAAACAATTTCATCAATTTTAGAATAAGGCTGTAATGTAACCAAATGTGGAAAAAGTCAAGGGGTCTGAATACTTTCCGAATGCACTGTATATCCCACCTTACACGACACGCATCAACTTTGCCTGTCTGGGGAGCTGTGCGCACTGTGATTGAAGTGAAGATTCCTTTTTGAATCGCTGCACACAGGCATAAAAGTTTGTCTAATTTACTCTAAAGTCAACTAAAGGGAGCCTTTGTCCTTGTGTTTCTTGACTTACAGTGCCTTCGGAAAGTATTCAGATCCTTTGATTGTTTTGTTACGTTACAGCCGTATTCTAAAATGTATTAAAAAAAATCCACACACAATACCCCATAACGACAAAGCAAAAACAAGTTTTTAGATTTTTTTGCTAATAATAAAATAAAAAATCTCACATTTACATAATTATTCAGACCCTTCACTCATTACTTTGTTCAAACACCTTTTACAGTGATTACAGCCTTGAATCTTCTTGGGCATGACGCTACAAGCTTGGCACACCTGTATTTGGGGAGTTTCTCCCATTCTTCTCTGCAGATCCTCCCAAGCTCTATCTAGACGAGTGTTTGCCTTTTCAAATCTATTCCATTGAATTGAATTGAAACATCTCAGGTATGATCAATGGAAACATTGCCACAGTAACCAACTGCCCTTAAGAGGCAGCTGAACATTTTTCTCATCTGTGATATTTTGGATGAACGACTCGGGTCACAAAAAATGTTTAAAAAAAATATGAAATGGAGCAATATACCACATCGCTTCTTACTAGTAATACATTGATTGTTTTAGAAACATTATAAAGCATGGTCGTCTGTTTTTTGTTTTTGGTAAAAATATTTTAGCTGGTAAAAATATTTTAGCTGTTTTTTTTTGGACAAAAAAGTTAATTTCAGGCCCTAGGTGTATCCCTTCATGGCAGCAGTGTATCCATCTGTGAATTATTTTTTTTCAGCAGGATAATGCCCCATGCCACAAGGCTAGTATTGTCCAAGAATGGTTCCATGAAAATTACAATGAATTCAGATTACTACAGTGGCCTGCTCAGTCACCAGATCTCAATCTAATTGACCATCTACGGGATGAGATGGAACAAGCTATCTACTTGCACATTCATCTTCTGCACATCTACCATTCCAGTGTTTTAATTGCTATATTGTAATTACTTCGCCACCATGGCCTATTTATTGCCTTAACTCCCTCATCTTACCTCATTTGCACTCACTGTATATAAACTTTCTGTTTTCTTTTTGTTCTACTGTATTATTGACTATGTTTTGTTTATTCCATGTGTAACTCTGTGTTGTTGTATGTGTCGAATTGCTATGCTTTATCTTGGCCAAGTCGCAGTTGCAAATGAGAATGTAACGATCGTCTAAGGGAGGAGACCAAAACGCAGCGTGGTAAGTGTTCATGCCTTCATTAGAAAAGTGAACACAATGACAAAAATAAAAAAGAGATAAACGAAAATCGAACAACACGAAACAGTTCTGTCTGGTACAGACACAAAGACAGAAAACAACTACCCAACAAAACACAGGTGGGAAAAGGCTACCTAAGTATGGTTCTCAATCAGAGACAACGATAGTCAGCTGCCTCTGATTGAGAACCACACCCGGCCAAACACACAGAAATAGAAAACATAGAACACAAAACATAGAACGCCCACCCCAACTCACGCCCTGACCAAACCAAAATAGAGACATAAAAAGGATCTCTAAGGTCAGGGCGTGACAGAGAACTTGTTCTCAACTAGCCTACCTGGTTAAATAAAGGTGAAATAAAATGTAAAAAAAATAAATAAAATCCACTACCAGCCAACTTGACAATTATAGAATGCTTTCAACATCTTGTAGAGTCCATGCTCTGACAAATTGAGGCTGTTCAGATGGAAAAAGGGGATGCAACTCCATATTAGGAAGGTTTTCCTAATGTTTTGTTAACTCAGTGTATG
Source organism: Salvelinus fontinalis (assembly GCF_029448725.1). Lineage (NCBI taxonomy): Eukaryota > Metazoa > Chordata > Actinopteri > Salmoniformes > Salmonidae > Salvelinus > Salvelinus fontinalis. Next base: position 19,365,255 of record NC_074692.1, read on the forward strand.
TTACTGAGGCTCTTAACCAATAGGAAATGGCTCAACACAGATACTGCAGGGAGGATGACTGGTCTCTCACAGCCAAACACAGGACTGTCAAAAAAGATGTCTCATCCACTATCCGATAAATATAAAAGAGGTGAAATAAATCTCACCCCTTTTAAACCTTATTACTGATTTAAACTATACATTTTCCCCCTCCCATTTCTATTTGAAGTCCTCAGAGGGTTGTGTCAAAGGCATGCAAAGAGGGATGCTCAAAAGCCTGCGACAATCTTCCCAGAAAAAAATCATTGGATTTGAAATAAGTTTGGAGTCTTTCAAAAGATTCCCTTTCTGCAGGAGGTTCCTTTTGATACAGAAACTACATATTTAACAGGCATTCAAATGTATAAATGAAATTTCTAACCTTTAGATGTGTAATATATACTTTTCTTCTTTTTTAGGACATCTCTTTCTGATTAAAATATTTCCCCCCATTTGTTGCCAGTTATATGTCACAGATTGCTACAGACCCACATGAAAAGTACTGTAGTGTACATAGTAGTCCATAACAACACTACAGTGAATACTGCAGTATTTACTGCAGTATACTGTAGTATTTACAATTTACTATAGTATAAATACTGTAGTAAAAAAGAGTAGGATATGAGGGAGGGTAACGGGCAGGGTATATGCAAATTAAATACTGTAGTATTTACTTGTGGTCTGTGGTGTTATTGTAGACATTTAAGTAATTTACTACAGCTTTTTGGGAGGGATAATACTGTAGTATTATACAGTGTGTATGCAGTATTTTACAGTATGCTACACAATTCTATACTAAGTACTACACATGATCGAGGGATACTAGTGTGTAGTGCAGTATTCTACAGTATACTATAGTTTACTACAGAATTCTATCGTAAACTGTAGTATTTTTAATGTGGGGAGTGAGAGAGCGAGAGAGAGAGATATGGGAGTTAGGAGTTGGTTGGAAGATAGTGTATAAAATCCTAATGATACTGTATGATGATTCTCTGTGTAAAGTGGCGTGGATCATTGAGACCGAACATCTAAGACCCTGCAGCAGAGCAGCATCTAACCCTATCAGCTGTCAGCTCTCTCCTCCACTCAGAGAGCGTTCTGGGATATCGCATCACACCAACCCCCCTCTCAACGTGTTTAGCATGCTATGTCACCCAATCCCTCACCAGTTTCAACATCTATGTGAACCACACAGAATATCTCCATGCTATAAATCGTGTGCAGGATGATTGTTTACTTCAAAACCCCTCACTTTTGCCTCTATATTCTCTCTCCTCTCTAACATTCTCATTTCCTACCAACCTTCTCTATTTCTGTCTCACCACCACACTGTGAAAGGGTGTTTCCTGTTCAATCCAAGCACACCTCAGAAACACCTTACATGATAAGATTCTTACCCCACTCAGCCAACCAATTTAACATGTTGGCTCGAACTGGTGAATTTCAAATGGATATATAAAGGGTTTGTGTTAATGTTTTTATATATATCCAGCTTGGTATGTAAATGTTGTTGAATGATGACTAAAAAGCAACCAGAATCAGACACCAATTTGTTCATAGCAAAGTTAAGAAAGTGTTTTCTTTGGGGCCCGTTGCAGACAGAGGAAAACACTGCAGTTTGCAGGATGGCTAGAGAGCTGGGGGAGAGAGGCACAAATGGCTCCATTGACACAATTATTTGACTTTCTCCACCCTCTGTCTGTGGTAAATCATCTTTCTGTACTGTCCATCTCATGCACACCGTCTTGTATACATTTCATGAGTTTGTATTGGCTGATTCTATTACCAATTATCCATTATGAAACCAAACCACATTACTTTGCATTTTCTGTTTTCTTGAGCACAGTCTGGCAGGGCTTTGGTTTTCTATGGCTTGATGAGGCTAAAATGACTACATAACATGAACAAAATAATGCTACCCCTTCCAACCACACTACCTATTGGATTGTGTTAACAACACATACTGGCTTGCATATACTGTATTTGAGTATGGCTTATACTTGCTAATATACAGTAAGTGAACAGAAAATATTGGCTGTGTGCTCATTGTGTGCTCATTGTAAATAGGCCGTCAGTGTATATAAGAATTTGTTCTTAATTGACTTGCCTAGTTAAATAAAGGTTAACTAAAATAAAATAAATACATGACACCTGTTTAGTGTGTTGGTATGAGAGGTGTGTAGAGAGGTTCAGTGAGTGAGTGTGCGTGTGTGTGTGTGTGTGTGTGTGTGTGTGTGTGTGTGTGTGTGTGTGTGTGTGTGTGTGTGTGTGTGTGTGTGTGTGTGTGTGTGTGTGTGTGTGTGTGAGAGAGAGAGAGAGAGTTGTAAAGAGATGTATAGTGTGTGTGTATGTGTGTGTGAGGTGTGTAGAGAGGTGTAGTATGTGTGTGTGTGTGTGAGTGTGAGAGAGATTGTGTAGAGACATGTCGTGTGTGTGTTGTGTAGAGAGGTGTAGTATGTGTGTGAAAGAGAGTTGTGTAGAGAGGTGTAGTGTGTGTGTGAAAGAGAGTTGTGTAGAGAGGTGTAGTGTGTGTGTGTTGTGTAGAGAGGTGTAGTGTGTGTGTGAAAGAGAGTTGTGTAGAGAGGTGTAGTGTGTGTGTGTTGTGTAGAGAGGTGTAGTGTGTGTGTGAAAGAGAGTTGTGTAGAGAAGTGTAGTGTGTGTGTGTTGTGTAGAGAGGTGTAGCGTGTGTGTGAAAGAGAGTTGTGTAGAGAGGTGTAGTGTGTGTGTTGTGTAGAGAGGTGTAGTGTGTGTGTGAAAGAGAGTTGTGTAGAGAGGTGTAGTGTGTGTGTGTTGTGTAGAGAGGTGTAGTGTGTGTGTGAAAGAGAGTTGTGTAGAGAGGTGTAGTGTGTGTGTGAAAGAGAGTTGTGTAGAGAGGTGTAGTGTGTGTGTGTTGTGTAGAGAGGTGTAGTGTGTGTGTGAAAGAGAGTTGTGTAGAGAGGTGTAGTGTGTGTGTGAAAGAGAGTTGTGTAGAGAGGTGTAGTGTGTGTGCATGAGAGATGTGTAGAGAGGTGTAGTGTGTGTGTGAAAGAGAGTTGTGTAGAGAGGTGTAGTGTGTGTGCATGAGAGGTGTTTATAGTTGGTGCATCTCTTATCCTCTCTGGTGAAGCCTACCCATAATGCCTAGCCTGGTGAGGCAGAGCAGTTAATTCAATAAATAGGAGATAATGAAGAGCAATTAGTGGCTGTGGCTGGGCCCATCCTCTCTCTCTCTCTCTCTCCTGTAAATTCTGCTCTTACTGTGGGCTCACGCCTCTTTAGAATCTGTTCGTATTTTCATGGCCAGGAGCCACAATCCTCACAGCAACTGTTTGGAGGAGTGATCGCAGGGCTCCCATCACACTATCTCTCTCTCTCTCTCTCTCTCTCTCTCTCTCTCTCTCTCTCTCTCTCTCGCTCTCTCTCTCGCTCGCTCTCTCTCGCTCTCTCTCGCTCTCTCTCTCTCTCTCTCTCTCTCTCTCTCTCTCTCTCTCTCTCTCTCTCTCTCTCTCTCTCGCTCTCTCTCTCGCTCGCTCTCTCTCGCTCTCTCTCGCTCTCTCTCGCTCTCTCTCTCTCTCTCTCTCTCTCTCTCTCTCTCTCTCTCTCTCTCTCTCTCTCTCTCTCTCTCTCTCTCTCTCTCTCTCTCTCTCTCTCTCTCTCTCTCTCTCTCTCTCTCTCTCTCTCTCTCTCTCTCTCTCTCTCTCTCTCTCTCTCTCTCTCTCTCTCTCTCTCTCGCTCGCTCTCTCTCGCTCTCTCTCGCTCTCTCTCTCTCTCTCTCTCTCTCTCTCTCAACTTGAGCTTTTTCAGGCTGTTTACTCACGCTCCTCTTTTTATATTTTCCCTCCTGCTGTTTCACCCCTGCCCTATCCCTCTCCATTGATCTAGCTATCTCACAATCCTTCTATTTCCATGAACAAAACAGACTGAATAATCTAAGATCCATCAAACAGTTCTCAAAATAAACTGCTATTTTAACCTTCATCCCAGAAGTCAGAGTCCAAATATGATAATACCCTCTTTTCTGCATGCTCTTGGACAGTTAATCATAAATATCAAGATGTCTCAATGAAAGACTACTTGAGTGTACAGCACAGTAGAGAACTATCTTTTATATCACTCTTACTTCCTTCTCAGAAGTCACCAGATGGCACTATTTAGCTGCTACACACTGCATTAAGCCTGCATAGAGAGCATGGCCTGTGCCCTCACCCCCCACCCTCAACTTCTACAGCCACTTATTGCCCTTGATTTACACCGGTTGGTACCTTTTACACTCTGTAGGGAAAAGCAGTAGTCTTTCACCGAATGTCAACTGTACACCTCTGTACTGCAGTACTGCCATGAGGAACCATCATCTCACAATTTTATTTTACCTTTATTTAACTTTGTTTTACCTTGTCAGCTCGGGGATTCAATCTGGCAACCGTTCAGTTACTAGTCCAACGCTCTAACTATTAGGCTACCTGCCGCCACTGATCCGCCACTGCCTTAGATATTTACCTCATAAAATGAGCCGAAAAAATCTACAAACATTTTCAGATGAAAACCCCCCAGAAAAACAAGAAATCTTCTGCAATGGTTCTGTCCTCTTGTTTTTTCATTTGGCGTCAGTAACAGTTAGCAGCAGCTTCTGTAGCGCCATGACGACGGTGTGCGTGGTAACGTCTAATGGGCTTTTAAGAGGCTTGCATGGGGACTATTTGTGTACCATCAGTGCAAGTCTGTGATCTCTGTGTGACAACAGTATTTTAAGAAACCTGGGGAGCGGCAGAGGATGAGTACCCTGAGCTGTGTCTTTCCTCTGGGGAGCGCATGCTACTGAGATCTTACAACTCAACTTCTCTCCCACTTTCCAACTCAGGTGTCTGTTTGCAGCCAGACAACTAAAAACACTTGATTCCCCCTTTTTTCACTCGAAAATACATGTTTGTGATGGAATGCAACATGACTAAACAGGGCGTTTTAGACAGAAGAGATGTTTGCGGGGGAGATGTTTGCTCATCCCCAGAGACGTACCTGTTTAAAAGTTGCATTTACTATTCTCATTCGACTCTTTTGAGATTGAAATTGTTCTCCTGCTTGCAGGCATAGAAATGCCGCAAAGGGACTACATAATGTTGTGTGTGCCTGAGTGCGTGTGGATGCTCCTGGGCAGTAGGAGAGGCTGCTGAGGGAGGCAGCAGTAGAGCAGTATTGTGTGTAGAGAGACTGAGAACCTACATTCATTATCCCCCATCAGGAAGACTAAGCTGTCTCAGGAGAACCAAGCAGCTCTTCCAAACATCTACAAATACCACTGATAGTCTGCTAGTCTGATTCCAACCAGGTCAAGGGACTCTTCGCTTGCATACTGTTTGTTAATGTATCATCGCACGCACATTTATTAACGAATAATTCACATTTTTGCTTGATATTACGGTTGTGTTACACTGTGGTATAAATGTTTAGCTTTCTGTTAATATGGATCTGGTGTGAAATATTTCACGGACGTTCCCTGGTCTCTTTGCATAATGAGTGAGTAGATGGAGAGCAGAGCAAGGAGGGGATGGGAGCAGGCCTGAGCAGGGTCTGTGATGAGTGCCTATCAATTACCGTCTACAGCCTCTCCTTCATCAAAGGACAGGGGGAGAGAAGGGAGGGCTAACATGATTGAGTCTGACACATAATACAACTCCAAATGACTCCTGAACCTGAGACGCAGAGTGTAAAAGCAGCCGAAGACACTGGGGGGAGAGTGGATAGATAGATAAAGAAAAGCAGAGTGATAGCGAGGGGCGCGTTCAGCGGCAAATGAGATTATATAATTATAATATGTAAATGATGTATTTAAAATATTGTGTGCTATAGCTTGGAAAATAAATAAATGTGACACTGGATGACAACATAATGTTTGTTTCCAACATTAGGTCTGTTTTCCTAAAGAAGTTCAATCCGATTCGTGTTTTGTTTCATTGCCACGATACTAACTAGTATCATGATACTGGTATCGTCCCGGCCCTACTAAAAGCGCAAATTGCAAATAGGAGCGTTGCTCTTGAACAGAGTTTATCCTAGTCTGTCCTACACCTGCTGGGTCTTTACCCTCTCCCCCTTTCTCTCTCTTCAAAGATACATAGCCTGCACATAAACACACAAAAACATGTACAGTATTCACACATGCACACACATGCGCACGCACGCACGCACGCACGCACGCAAACACAAACACAAGAACAAACACAAGCACATGCAATCTGCCATTTAATAATTATGAGGCGTAAAATCCTTGCCAGCGGCGAGTATACTGAAGGATATAATTAAGAGCTCTTTCACAGAGAGCCCACGCTCGGTGGCAATGCCTACATTTCCACACAGAGAGAAAAAAACACCAAGGAATGATGGGAAAACGTGCCCCTCATCGCAATTAAGTACAATAATTCTCAGCAAGAAATTTGTTTCAATTGCTTTTCAGCCCAGGAGCAAAATGGCATTGATGGGGTAGAGGTTTGAGATGGGGGTGAAGTTGGATGTAAGCTACATAACTGATATTTTAGAATGGTGACTTTGCTGTAAAAGAAAGTGTGTCTTTGTACGTGTGTGTGTGTGGCAGGAGATAAAGGTTTAGCTTGGACTGGTCTCTCTCCTCACTACCCTGGTCTCCCTCCTAACTACCCTGGTCTCTCTCCTTACTACCCTGGTCTCTCTCCTTACTACCTTGGTCTCTCTCCTTACTACCCTGGTCTCTCTCACTACCCTGGTCTCTCTCCTCACTACCCTGGTCTCTCTCCTTACTACCTTGGTCTCTCTCCTTACTACCTTGGTCTCTCTCCTCACTACCCTGGTCTCTCTAATCACTACCCTGGTCTCTCTCACCACTACCCTGGTCTCTCTCACCACTACCCTGGTCTCTCTCCTTACTACCCTGGTCTCTCTCCTACTACCCTGGTCTCTCTCGCCACTACCCTGCCCTGGTCTATCTCCTTGCTACCCTGGTCTCTCTCCCCGCTACCCTGCGCTGGTCTCTCTCCTTACTACCCTGGTCTCTCTCCCCACTACCCTGCGCTGGTCTCTCTCCTTACAACCTTTCTCTCCCTCCCACTACCCTGGTCTCTCCCCATACTACCCTGGTCTTTCTCCTCACTACCCTGGTCTCTCTCTTCTCTTCTCTACCCTCATCTTATCCTTACTACCCTGGTCTCTCTCCTCACTACCCTGGTCTCTCTCCTCACTAGCATGGTCTATCTCCTCACTACCCTGGTCTCTCTCCTCACTAGCATGGTCTATCTCCTCACTACCCTGGTCTCTCTCCTCACTAGCATGGTCTCTCTCCTCACTAGCATGGTCTCTCTCCTCACTACCCTGTTCTCTCTCCTCACTAGCATGGTCTGGACTGATCAAATGGACTGATCAAATTAGAGTGGATTGATCAAATGATTCATACCTGTTGTCCTCTCAAATAATAATAAAACATTTTAGATATTTTTTTATCATTTTACATTTTTTTTTTTTTTTATTCTCCCCCCTTTTTCTCCCCAATTTTCTCCCCTGTCTTGTCTCATTGCTACAATTCCCATACGGGCTCGGGAGAGACGAAGGTCGAGAGCCATGCGTCCTCCGAAACACAACCCAACCAAGCCGCAGTGCTTCTTAACACAGCACACATCCAACCCGGAAGCCAGCCGCACCAATGTGTAGGAGGAAACACCGTACACCTGGCGACCTGGTCAGCATGCACTGCACCCGGCCCGCCACAGGAGTCACTAGTGCGCGATGAGACAAGGATATCCCTACCGGCCAAACCCTCCCTAACCCGGACGACGCTAGGCCAATTGTGCGTCGCCCCATGGACCTCCCGGTCTCGGCCGGCTGCGACAGAGCCTGGGCTCAAACCCAGAGTCTCTGGTGGCACAGCTAGCACTGCGATGCAGTGCCTTAGACCACTGCGTCACCCGGGAGGATACAAATAATAATAATAATCTTCAAGCACACGCACACACGCTGGCACGCACGCATGCACACGCACACACCCAGTAGTGTTGCAGTTCTTGACACAAACTGGTGCGCCTGGCACCTACTACCATACCCTGTTCCGAAGGCACTTACATATTTTGTCTTGCTCATTCACCCTCTGAATGGCATACATACACAATCCATGTCTTAATTGTCTCAAGGCTTAAAAATCCTTCTTTAACCTGTTTCATCTTCTTCATCTACACTGATTGAAGTGGATTTAACAAGTGACATTAATAAGGGATCATAGCTTTTGCCTTTATTCACCTTGTCAATATATGTCATGGAATAGGTATTCTTAAGGTATTCTTAATGTTTTATACACTCAGTGTATACAAATACACACACACACACACACACACACACACACACACACACACACACACACACACACACACACACACACACACACACACACACACACACACACACACACACACACACACACACACACACACACACACACACACACACACACACACACACACACACACACACACACACACAGGTTCAATGCCTTCACCCATGTTACTTTGCTTAGCAATTTGCCTGACTACAACCTGATTGGTTGGTGGGCTCCTGGTTTAGTTAGTGTGATTTTCTAAATGAGGTAAGGCTCTCTGTCTGTGCTGCCCATCAGTACCATCAACAGTGCTAGAAAACTGGACTAGGAGCAGAGAGGAACAAGGGCTAGGGATCCGGCTGCTGTGTTTGTTTATGGAATCCTGCGGTCGGGGTGCATCAGTGGACGCTGGTTGAACAAAGAGCTCAATGAGGAGTAATGGAAAGCAGCTTGTGAGGACGGAGACATGAACACACGTGTGCTGGGTATTTACATTGGTCTGGAAAGCCACACACCGATGCATTCCAGCGCTCACGGTGGGCTCGCCAGATCTGTATCCGGTGTGTGTGTGTGGATCCGGTGTGTGTGTGTGTGTGGATCCGGTGTGTGTGTGTGTGTGGATCCGGTGTGTGTGTGTGTGTGGATCCGGTGTGTGTGTGTGTGTTTTTTTTACAGTGGGTAAGGGTTAAAGTTAAAGCCTGGCTGAAGAAGCAAGTTCCCTCCCCAGTTCAGTACACTAGTCATCAGTCTGTCCTCTGCCAGGTACCCTTGTCCTCGCCCCCTCCTTGGAGGAGAAAGGTTTTGCCGTCTCTGCCGCAATCAAAATTCACAGGAAAATGGAATCCTTTATATGCAAAACAAACAATGGAGAGGAGAAAAAAAACATTGAAGCGAGCTGTCAGGTCCTTTCAAGAATCAATACGAGGTCTTTCATCTGAGTCCCAACCTCTTCCTGGTAATTATCCTGCATATTTTATAACCCCCACTCTTCCTCCTTCTCCACCAACTAGTCACACACACAAACACTTACCGCACACACACACACACACACACACACACACACACACACACACACACACACACACACACACACACACACACACACACACACACACACACACACACACACACACACACACACACACACACACACACACACACACACACACACACACACACACACGAATGCATGCGCACACGCACACACACACACACACACACACACACACACACACACACACACACACACACACACACACACACACACACACACACACACACACACACACACACACACACACACGAATGCATGCGCACACACACACACACACACACACACACACACACACACACACACACACACACACACACACACACACACACACACACACACACACACACACACACACACACACACACAAATGAACTATGAAAAGACACTTAAACACAATGCAAATATATCTGCCATTATATCCTGTTTACAAAGAATAGACTCTAATGAGTGTGTACTTTTTACTACAAGAACTACAGTGCCATGAAAAAGTATTTACCTCTTTCTGATTTTCTCTATTTTAGCATATTATCAGGTCTCCAACCAAAACCTAATATTAGATAAAGGGAACCTCAGTTTACAAATAACACCAAAAAATGGATACTTATTTTATATATTTAATTAACAAAGTTATGCAACACACACTCTGTGTGAAAAAGTAATTGACCCCTTACACTCAATAACTGGTTGTGCCACCTTTAACTGCAATAGCTGCAACCAAATGCTTCCTGCAGTTGTCAATCAGTCTCTCACACCACTGTGGAAGAATTTTTGCCGACTCTTGCATGCAGAATACATATAATGGCGCCAAAGGAGATGGCTGGCGTTTTACGATTCCCCTCACCAATTGTGCTATTGTGTATGTTTTTTCGCATTATTTGTAACTTATTTTGTACATAATGTTTCTGCCACCGTGCCTGAAAAGAGCTTCATGATATCAGGGCTCACCTCGTACTGGAGGAATTCTTCTTCTTCAACAAGTCGGACGGGAAGGATTTACTTTGGACACCCGACAGAGCCCTCATCCCCGTTATACGCAGGAGAAAAAGACAGAGATATCGTGGACGACGGCCCAGGTGCCTTGTAAGGATCCGTCGCCGAGAGGGTAATCTACCTTTATCATCAATCCTATTAGCCAACGTACAATCAAACAATACACAAACTAAAATACACAAACTACGAGTACGTATATCCTACCAACGGAACATAAAAAACTGCAATATCTTGTGTTTCACCGAGTCGTGGATGAACGACGACATGATTAACATACAGGTGGCAGGTTTTAAGCTTTTTTGGCAGGATAGAACAGCGGCCACTGGTAAGACAAGGGGCGGCGGCCTATGTATATTTGTAAACAACAGCTGGTGCATGAAATCTAAGGAAATCTTGAGGTTTTTCTCGCCTGAGGTAAAGTTTCTCATGATAATCTGTAGACCACATTGTTTACCAAGAGAGTTTACATCTATATTTTTTTTTTATAGCTGCCTATATACCACCGCAGACTGATGCTGGCACTAAGACCACACTCAGTGAGCTGTATACAGCCATAAGCGAACTGTAAAACACTCATCCAGAGGCAGCACTCCTAGTGCCCGGGAACTTTAATGCAGGGAAACTCAAATCCGTTCTACCTAATTTCTACCAGCATGTTAAATGTGCAACCAGAGGCAAAAAAACTGTAAACCACCTTTAATCCACACACGGAGACGCGTACAAAGCTCTCCCTCACCCTCCATTTGGCAAATCTGACCATAATTCGATCCTCCTGATTCCTGCTTACAAGCAAAAGCTAAAGCAGGAGGCACCAGTGACTCGGTCAATAAGAAAGTGGTCAGATGAAGCAGATGCTAAGCTACAGGACTGTTTTGCTAGCACAGACTGGAATTTGTCCTGGAATGGCATTGAGGAGTACAGCACATCAGTCACTGGCTTCATCAACAAGTGAATCGATGACATTGTCCCCACAGTAACCATACGTACATACTCCAACCAGAAGCCATGGATTACAGGCAACGAGCTACATTACTTCTATAATCGCTTTGAGGCAAGTAACACTGAAAAATGTATGAGAGCACCAGCTGTTCCTGTGTGATCACGTTCTCTGTAGCCGATGTGAGTAAGACCTTAAAACAGGTCAACATTCACAAGGTCGCAGGGCCAGACGGATTACCAGGACCTGTAATCTGAGCATTTGCTGACCAACTGGCAAGTGTCTTCACTGACATTTTCAACCAGTCCCTGACTGAGTCTGTAATCCCAACATGTTTTTAGCAGAGCACCATAGTCCCTGTGCCAAAGAACACTAAGGTAACCTGCCTAAATGACTACCGACCCGTAGCACTCACGTCTGTAGCTGGTCATGTCTCACATCAACACCATTTTCTCAGAAACCCTAGACCCACTCCAATTTGCATACTGCCCCAAAAGATCCACAGATGATGCCATCACTATTGCAGCAAAACTGCCATTTCCCACCTGGACAAAAGGATGCTATTCATTGCTATTCATTGACTACAGCTCAGCGTTCAACACTATAGTGCCCTCAAAGCTCATCACTAAGCTAAGGACCCTGGGAGTAAACACCTGCCTCTGCAACTGGATCCTGGACTTCCTGACGGGCCACCTCCAGGTTGTAAGGGTAGGGAACAACACATCAACAACACGGGGGCCTCTCAGGGGCGTGTGCTGAGTCCCCTCCTGTACTCAAGACTGCATGGTCAGGCACGACTCCAACAGCATCATCAAGTTTGCAGATGATACAACAGTGGTAGGTCTGATCACCGACAATGATGAGACAGCATATAGCGAGGATGTCAGAGACCTGGCCATGTGGTGCCAGGACAACAACCTCTCCCTCAACGTGATCAAGACAAAGGAGATGATTTTGGACTACAGTAAAAAGGAGGACTGAGCACACCCACATTCTCACCGACGGGGCTGTAGTGGAACAGGTTGAGAGCTTCAAGTTCCTTGGTGTCCACATCACCAACAAACTATCATGGTCCAAACACACTAAGACAGTCGTGAAGAGGGCACGACAAAGCCTAAAAGGTTCTACAGCTGCACCATCGAGAGCATCCTGACTGGTTGCATCACTGCCTGGTATGGCAACTGCTCAGCCTCCGACCGCAAGGCACTACAGAGGGTAATGCATACGGCCCAGTACATCACTGGGGCCAAGCTTCCTGCCATCCAGGACCTCTGTACCAGGCGGTCAGAGGGAGGTCCAAGTCTTGGTCCATGTGACAAATAAAGTTTGATTTGATTTGAGAACTGCTTTAAGTACTCGATATGTGAGTTTTCAAGCATGAACTGCTTGAAAAGCCAACCCTGCCACAACATCTCAATTGGGATTAGGGCTGGACTTTATCTAGGCCATTCCAAAACTTCAAATTTGTCGCTTTTTATCCATTTCATGTAGACTGTGTGTTTTGGATCATTGTCTTGCTGCATGACCCAGCTGTGCTTCAGCTTCAGCTCACAGACAGATGGCCTGACATTCCCCTGTAGAATTCTCTGATACAGAGCAGCATTCATGGTTCCTTCTATTAAGGCAAGTCGTCCAGGTCCTGAGGCAGCAGATCATCCCCAAACCATCACACTACCACCACCATGCTTCAAAGTTGGTATGAGGTTCTTACTGTCAAACGCAGTGTTTGGTTTTCGCCAGAAATAATAGGACCCATCTTGTCCAAAAAATTGACTCAAGATTGCCAAAAAACACAATCAAGTCTACATGAAAATGGCTAAAAAGCACAAAAAAAAGTTCGGACCTAATCCAATTGAGATGTTGTATCGGGACTTGAAACGAGCAGTTCGTGCTTGAAAACCCACAAATGTCGCTGAGTTAAAGGAATTCTGCATGGAAGAACAGTGACGTGAGAGACTGATCAACAACTATAGGAAGCGTTTGGTTGGAGCCATTGCAGCTTAAGGTGGCACAAACAGTTATTGAGTGCAAGGGGGCAATTGCTTTTTCACACAGGGGCATTGGGTATTGCATAAACTGTTTTATATAAAAAAAATGAAATAGGTATGTAATTGTTGTGTTATTTGTTCACTCAGGTTCGCTTTATTTGAAATTAGGTTTTGGTTGAAGATCTGATAACATTCAAAAATATAAAGTAACAGAGAGAGAGAGAGAAAGAGAGTAACAGAGAGAGAGAAATAACAGAGAGAGAGAGAGAAAGAGAGAGAGAGAGAGAGAGAGAGAGAGAGAAAGGTAGCTAGCCAGACAGACACCTTGATCACGATTAAAGTGCTGTCAATGACAGAGTGACATGTCCTTGAACAGAATCACCCTTAAAGTGTCCTGTCATCACATTCCAGTGTACCATTACCGGGGGTGGGGTGGGGTGGGCCAGGGGGCTGGGGGAGGCTGGTTGGGAGGACAGGGGTCGCCCCCCCTGACTAACCAGGCTTTAGTGCCCCATGACACCAAAATGAAAGCTAAGGGAGAAACAATGAAGTCATATTGGTCCCATGGTGGAGGTTGTTATGAGCATGGGAGCTGAGTGGAATGTCTGAGTGGCTGAGCTGTGGAGAGATATAGGGTATAACTGAAGGGAATAGTGTATGACTGAAGGGGATAGAATATAACAACACAGGGAGCAGTGTGGCCACCAGTAAGATCATGCCACAGTATGAGAATGTTCTCCATTGCAACTTGGTCAAGGTGAACAATAAAACTATGCAATGCCTTTGTTCCTTGCTTTACGTGTGCCACTTACATTAACTTATAATTTTAGTCCATTTTTTTTTCATAATATGCACTTCCAATATGCACAACTATGGTAAAGATGATCTAATTTGAGAAGGTATGTACAACCCATTACTGTAGTACTGAAGTGTGTGAACAAATAATCCTGACCAATAGTAAAATCCCTCTACCTCACTCCCTTGTGGTTAGATACACACCTTTCCACTTTCAAGGAATTGCAAAGCTAGGAGACAGAATGAGAGTGAAAGTCAGTGAGAGTGAAAATGAGTGTGGGCCTGGCTTGGAGCTGGGAGGGTACAGTGTGATAGAAGGGCCTTAATGAGGCATAGCAGGGGATGAAATATTAAAGTTTCTAATTAAATAGAGAGACCTCTTCTGCTCCCGTCAAGGTTGTTTGGACCATTATCTCTGTCATGTGATCAGCATTGACCTGGCCCTCCGTTTAGGAGTTCCCCTGCACTGGAGTTAACAGAACACGCGCGTGTGCGGCGCACACACAAACCCATCCCAAATCTCCACCAGCCAGGTGGATGGACTTCTCCTAGCTCGTGTCTCTACTTTACTTAACTGACAGCAAACATTGGAGATCTTCTAAAGGCCTGCTACTTATGGAAACAAACAGAAAAAAAGGGGAATAGTTTGACCCGGGGACTTCTACTGTCCCTGACATTCACACCTGTTTGACTTTCCGAAGGTGAAACCTGCCTCTGGGAGTGGAGAAAGAGAAGGAGAGAGAATGACAAAGAGAAAGGGAGAGATTAAAAGGAGCGAAGACGAATAAGATGGAGTTGAAAAGCAGTGGGTAGTGTTTTATTCCAGCACGTAACTGAGCAGTAGCAGTTTGGATGAGAGACCTGAGGGAGGTCAGAGGTGGAGGAATACTCCTCTAATCCTCCCCTCACTGTGGAACATGAATGTGTTAGCTGCTTGTTTAGTCAGAAATGTTAAAAATGTAAAACAAACCTTGCTCTGTACATGCACTGAGCCGTGGGACACTGAGACCTAGCGCTCGCATATCGCTGTATTTTAAGCAGCCAGCCATTGTGTTTGGAATAACTACTGTCCTTGCTTGAATATTTAGCGCACTGTTTTATTAAGCTCTCTGCAATCTCTCCTTGACATGGTTTTAATGATTTGTCTCTCCGGCTGGTGCCATTATGACTACATGCTATATAGATAAAACTGTAGTACTGGTTTGAATATTGCATGTGTGCGTTTTCTCTTTTATAGATTTGTTCCTTCATTTGCTGTTATTATTTTGTTTATCCGTTCTCCTTAGACAGATGCACAATGTTACATTATGTATCTTAAGGTGACATTTTGACAGCAGAGGAAAGAGCAGAGACATTACCACAGATTCAAATTCTTAGAATTTAGAATGGGTTTGGTGCAGATATATGGACTGTTTACTTTAAACACACATACTTGTGCTGCCTTTCATGGCCATAACAAAATAGATATTCAAATAAGACCCACTGCAAATGTAAGGAAATAGGCAAAATGGTTGTTTATGTCTATTTAATTGTGTATTTTTAGTGCTATCAGTATAGTGATTTTGGCAACACTCCCTTGTCCTGAGTGACAACACACAACAGAAGGATGAGGGAGTTGCATTTGGAGACCAATAGGTGGCACTCTGTCCCCTGTAGCAGTGTGTTTGTAGCTGATGTTTGAAGGCCAGGCAACAGCAGCACAACACAGTGAAAGAAGTGAATAAAGAGCCAGAGACAGTCTAAAACCTCAGCTGTCAGGCTTTGGTCTGACCAAAATGACAAATATGCACTGCTCTTCTCTGAGATAAAATGCAAAAAGCCAGCCTTTAGCTATTTGTTTTGTCATTTAATATACAGGATAGGAGTTTGGCTTCCACACCCATATATTTGCAGAAAAAGAGAAAGTTCATTTATTCAATTCAACATTAGTTTTTTTATATGCATTGGAGACAAACAAAAAGTGGACCCATGGTGTATAAGGCCTTACTGTACATGTACAGTATTGGATTTCTGACTGTGAAAGTGAGTGGTTGTCTAATCTGACAGACCTGAGGGCCTCTTCCACTGAAACTCAACCATCCATTAGTTTCTGTATCACACACAAATCAAGAGATTGAGACATAGGTTCTGATGGTCTGACCCAGTCAAAATGGAGCAAAACAACAACGACTGAATCAACCAGGACTAGGGGCTGCCACACCTTACACAGCAGAAATAGTTTCTACATTTATAATTATGCTATTTCACAGTGAAAGATCACTCTGTAAGTACAGCCATCCATCCATCTTTTTCCTTCGTTCACTCACTCTGTAGATTATGGTTTTACAGTAATCGGATCCACAAACAGAGAAAATCTTCAGAGTGAGTGACAGTTCCTATAAGCACCTGAGTGACCAACCAGAAACAACAGTAGATACATAGATCTGCTTCTTCCGCTGCACAAAGGCCCGCATCCCCATCCCTTGCCAGTGAACTGTACTAATCTTGGGTATACAGAACCAGCATGCTATGTTAAGCACCCACCACTGACCCCTTGCCCATGAGCACAGTTACACATAAGCATGTGTTCAGCCCGTGTTTCACTACACTGCCCGTCTTCCCCCATCCTTCCTCCCCCAGAGATTTCAGCCTGATTGGATTCTGAAAGAAGGATCGAACACAGATGTCAAAGAGTGCCTCGATCTTAAAGTGTGTGTGTGTGTGAGTGAGTTTGTGAGTGTGTGCATGCGTGCTGTGAGGGTGTAGTAGACAATTTATGGGGTCCACCTTGGATGGGGCCTGATTTTACTTAGGAAATTACTCCTTTCTTACGCACGCCTTTCCTACGCATTTCTCAGTAGTTGGTACTCAGACTTACCTTATAAAGGTGTGTAACGGGCTTTGCAGGCGTGGTTACCTTGCCTGCACTGGATAAATGTAATTCAACCCCTGAAAACCCTGCCACTTGCTGGCCAACATATTTTCTCATGCAAGCATACTTCCAAAGTTGTGACAAAATTGCTTAAGGAAAACAAAGTCAAGGTATTGGAGTGGCCATCACAAAGCCCTGACTTCAATCCTATAGAAAATTTGTGGGCAGAACTGAAAAAGCTTGTGCGAGCAAGGAGGCCTACAAACCTGACTCAGTTACACTAGCTCTGTCAGGAGGAATGTGCCAAAATTCACCCAACTTATTGTGAGAAGCTTGTGGAAGGCTCCCCGAAACGTTTGACCCAAGTTAAACAATTCCAAGGCAATGCTACCAAGGACTAATTGAGTATATGTAAACTTCTGACCCACTGGGAATGTGATGAAAGAAATAAAAGCTGAAATAAATCAATCTCTCTACTATTATTCTGACATTTCACATTCTTAAAATAAAGTGGTGATCCTAACTGACCTAAAATAGGGAATTTTTACTAGGATTAAATGTCAGGAATTGTGAAAAACTGAGTTTAATAGTATTTGGATAAGGTGTATGTAAACTTGCGACTTCAACTGTATATACATATTCGTCTCCGTTTCAGTACCAATGGGATCAATGAAAGAAAGCCATCTAAATATATGCATATTTGTCTCTGTTTCAGCACTAATTGAGATTAAAAATACTCTGATTTTGTAGATTATTTAGGGCTAGGAAAGCATTTACGCAGGAAAGAAAGAAAACAGAGGTTTAATTCATTCTGAAAATTGCCACATTCAGTTCTTCAACCCATGGTAATGTTGGAAGATTAGTGTATATAGAATTATAACAGGGAGAATAGTGTACAATAGTGTTCTATGCCTCGTCTATTGCCTGCACTAACCATGGAACTGTGTGATGACACGGCCAAGTATTGCGCCATGCGTCAGGGTTCAAACTGTTTCTGCTTGGTCTTTTTAATATATTATCAACTGTTACTAATGATTCTCAGCAACAATGACATGGCTGTTGACATGACAGCGTTCACAGAGGAAGCAACACGAAGGTAAACGAAACAATGGAATTAAATGGAATGATAATGTAGGCTATACCAACTGAAGGGCCTTCAGAAAGTATTCACACACCTTGAATGTGTTATATTTTGTGTTACAGCCTGAATATAAAATGTATTACATTTAGAGTTTGTGTCACTGGCCTACACACAATACCCCATAATGTCAAAGTGTAATTATGTTTTTGTACATTTTGACAAATGAATACAAATGAAATGCTGAAATGTCTTGAATCAATAAGTATTCAACTATTTTGTTATGGCCTTAATAAGTTCCGGAGTAGAAATGTGCTTAACAAGTCAAATAATAAGTTGAATGGACTCTGTGTGCAATAATAGTGTTTAACCAGATTTTTGAATGACTACCTCATCTCTGTACCCAACACATACAATAATCTGGAAGGTCCCTCATTCGAGAAGTGAATTTCAAACACAAATTCAACAACAAAGACCAGGAAGGCTTTCCAATGCAAAGAAGGGCACCTATTGGTAGATGGGTACAAAGATAAAAAAGCAGACATTGAATATCCCTTTAAGCATGATGAAGTTATTAATTACACTTTGGATGGTATATCAATACACCTAGTCACTAGAAAGATACAGGTGTCCTTCCTAACTCAGTTGCTGAAGAGGAAGGAAACCACTCAGCGATTTCACCATGAGGCCAATGGTCACTTTAAAACAGTTAGAGTTCAATGGCTGTGATAGGAGAAAACTGAGGATGGATCAGCAACATTGTAGTTACTCCACAAAACTAACCTAAATGACAGAGTGAAAAGAAGGAAGCCTGTAAAAAATAAAAAATGGTCCAAAACATGCATCCTATTCGCAATAAGTCACTAAAGTAAAACTGCTAGAAATATGGCAAAGAAATGTACTTTATGTCCTGAATACCAAGCGTTATGTTTGGGGAAAATCCAACATAACACTTTGCTGAGTACCACTCTTCATATTTTCAAGCATGGTGGTGGCTGCATCATGTTATGGGTATGCTTTGCTTGTCATCTGCAAGAACTAGAAACAGAAATATGAGCTAAGCACAGGAAAAATGCTGGAGAAAATCTGGTTGAATCGGCTTTCCAACAGACATTGGGAGACAAGTTCACCTTTCAATAGGACAATAACCTAAAACACAAGGCATTATACACTGGAGCTGCTTACCAAGATAACATTGAATGTTCCTGATTGGCCTAGTTACAGTTTTGACTTAAATCAAATCAAATTGTATAGGTAAAATACACATATATAGCAGATGTTATTGCAGGTGTAGCGAAAAGGGTTGTGTTCCTAGCTCCAGCAGTGCAGTAATATCTAACAATTCACAACAATACACATAGATCTAAAAGTAAAATAATGGAATTAACAAATATATAAATATTAGGAGCGATGTCAGAGTCCGGAGTATAAATATATATGTTATGGGATGTATAGACATTATGGACAGTATGTGGATAGAATATTTAATATATCTGTGGAATACGTAGAAGAGAATAGTATAAACACAGCAATAGTTTAATAGGATGGCATTGACTAGAATACAGTATATACATATGAAATGAGTAAAACAGTATGTAAACATTAAAGTGACCAGTGTTCCATTATTAAAGTGACCAGTGATTCCATGACTATGTACATGAGGCAGCAGCGTCTAAGGTGCAGGGTTGAGTAACAGGGTGGTAGCCGGCTACTGGCAGTGACTAAGTTCAGAGCAGGGTACTGGGTGGAGGCCGGCTACTGATGGTTGTTTAACAGTCTGATGGCCTTGAGATAGAAGCTGTTTTTCAGTCCCTCGGTCCCAGCTTTGATGCACCTGTACTGACCTGGCCTTCTGGATGAAAACGGGGTGAACAGGCCATGGCTCGGGTGGTTGTTGTCTTTGATGATATTTTTGGCCTTCCTGTGACATCGGGTGCTGTAGATGTCCTGGAGGGCAGGCAATGTGCCCCCGGCAATGCGTTGGGAAGACCGCAGAACCCTCTAGAGAGCCTTGTGGTTGCGGGCGGTGCAGTTGCCATACCAGATGGTGATACAGCCCGACAGGATGTTCTCAATGGTGCATCTGTAAAAGTTTGTGAGGATCTTAGGGGCCAAACCAAATCAGCCTCCTTCACCACACTGTCTGTGTGGGTGGTCCATTTCAGATTGTTAGTGATGTGTACGCCGAGGACCTTGAAGCTTTTCACCTTCTCTACTGCGGCCCGTCGATGTGTGCATAGGGAATGGTGTTATTTCTATTAAAAAATAAATAAAGTATACGTTTTTTCCACTTGGAACCTGTAGGTTTGCTAGACCTTATTCATGGTTTCCTCACGTGTAACAGTGGTGGAATTATGAGGGAATTAAGTCAAGGTCAGAATACGGCGTATCTGTAGACACACGACTGCCACTCCTTCATTTATTTGATCTCCACCCCAAACTAATAGTAGATGAATAGCACACTATTCTAATGCTTAAGTTCAACGTCAGGATACACATAGAGAGAAAAGTGCATAAAAAGGGAATTACGTTCCATTTACACGCGCTTAACTTGGGTCGGAATTGGGCCCATGGTGAAAACAACACAGCACACCCCTCACCTTCAATTTCCATCTTGAGAGCAGTTACTCAACGTGTGGCTAGATTGGATTTCAGGTGCCTGGGTGCAGTGTCACATTTTTAAATATGTCACCATCGTTATAGAATTCTACATAATGTACAGTGATGTAAAATATTAGGTAGGCTACATGACTTTCTCACATCTGCACGATCTAGGGAATATTGCAGTAGTTCTTGAATGTGTTCACTTCAACCTAATTGTTTTATGGTACAGGAAGTGGTGTTGTGGTTTGCATTAACCTGAGACATGGTTTGTTCCTCCAACCATCTGCACTAAGGGCCTAGTTATGGAGCCAGGGCCCCCTGCCTAGGTTAAACGCACCCTCAGCCATATAAGCACTGTGAAGTCAATTCATATCTGGCTGCTTAATGACTTGGAACCGCTGTAGTGCAGACATTCCTCCCCTTGCTGCTCCATATCACTTGTTTGAATGAGATTCTTTTTTGGACACGCTGCAGATTCCATGGAGATGATGATGATGGGATAAATTATGATGTTAGGGTTATGTTTGTTATATAGCTCCTGTGAGTTTGTTGTGTATGTCTTTTTGACTCCGTATTGTTATCCTGGAGGGTCACCGTACTTTGAGAAAACGTTGTTATGCTAGCTCAGTAACGTGAGCATGTAATAGACATTTATAAAGAACAAAGTCTCGTTTTACCAACACAACAATGGCGATGAGAATGGCTGATCCTGCACCCGTCATCCCCACCATCTCTCTGCCGCCTCCGGACCCATTTCTGCCTCACCCAGGCGATCTAGTCATTCCCTGGGAGAACGGAAAGACTGGTTTGAAATGTACCTTCTAGTCATAGGACTGGATACTGTTGGCGGTAGCAGGAAATGTGCTATCCTCCTACACTGCCTCGGAAAGGAGGGGCGCAACATTTTCAGCCATTTGGGACCTGCAGCTTCATATAAAGAAACAATAGCAGCTCTCAACTGACATTTTTCTCAACTGACGCCTGCTATTCAAACAATGACGTCAGCAAGCTTGTGAGTCAGCTAAACAGTTTGTAGCTGATTTGAAAGCTCTAGCACAGTGATGTCATTTTGGAACAATACAAGACAAACTAACAAGAGATCAGCTGATTGAAAACATTTCCAACCCCAAGTACAACTTACTTGAAGATGCTAATTTAAATCTTGGTAATTCACTCACACTTGCTCTACAAATTGAGTCATCCACTGAATGTGCTGCTAAAATTGCTGAAACACAAGCTTACCCCATAACAAGTGCAAGCATTAGAGAGCAGTCAGTGCAGCAGATACTAGCTATGACGGGTGTGACACAGACTCAACCACCGCAATACTGCTAGCATGGCCCTACCAATGGCGCCAGCAGAGGCACTGTGGAAATTGTGGATCTACCCGTCATGCTACAAGGGCTCCAGATTACCCAGCTTAGGGCCAGACATGTAGATGCTGTCAAAAGTTACATTTTTCTAACCAAGTGGTTCTGCTCCACACCTGCTAACGTATCAGCGCAATCAGGTGACTATGAAATCCAAACACACAGGCAGTGATCCATACAGTGGGGCCCCACTCAGTGAACTTTACTATGTGCCCTCTCTAACTGGAAGAGAGCTGCGTCCCTGAAAGAGAGCGACCGGGGTCTACATATCTTACTGGTTTGTGACTCACTGACACCACCCTCGGTTAGAGGGGAATAAAGCAGGCCAGACCCCAGCAGCGGAGAACAGGCATGGCGGCGGCGGTTCCCCAAATGAGGCAGGCACGTCCCCCAGTGCAGGAAGCAGAGGATGGCCCAGGGAAAGCTTGGGGCAGGCCCTAACGGTACACCCAGGGTCAGGGCCTTTATCAGGAGGCAGTGCTGGTGAGTCCAGGGCAGATGATGGACGAGCTCAAACCCCAAGAACAGGACTAGGTAGTGCCTCTGGGACAGGACACTGTGGTTCGAACTTTGTACTGTCCTGGACTCACCAGCACGGCCTCTTGATAAAGGCCGTGGCCCTGGGTCTACTGTTAGGGCCTGTTCCAAGCTTTCCCTGGGTGCTCCCCAGGGCTGGACCAGTCATTGGAGGTAGTAGCAGACAGGCAGAGAATCAGAGGCAGACAGGCCCTTTGACGCTGGCAATGGCTCACCGGGTAGCTTTGGCTGGTGATGATCTGGTGGCGGTGAGGAATAGGGTCCAGTGAGCAACATAGGCTCAATACCGCATGGCAATGCTGCCGGAATCACATAGGCCACCCGAGCCAGGGAGAGGGTTCCCCCAGACTCCACAGCAGTGGAGGGGGTATAGGGAATGACATCTGGTGTGGGCTCAGTCCCCGTAGCAGGCAACTCCAGAGGACCAGCGGGGGTCGAGGACATGACATGTCCCTGCCTGGTCTCAGTCGCAGCCGTGCTCGACAACGGTGCTGGGGCTATATAGTCAAACCCGATGGTCACAGTCACACTTGGCAACTGTGCTGGGGCAACATTCTACAGACTGTTGACATATAGTGGAAGGCGTAGGAAGTGCAAACAGATTCATATCCCACTGAGATTTGAATAGGTGATGAGTTGAAAATCGACCAGCCTCAGAATTCTCACTTCCTGTTTGGATTTTTTCTCAGGTTTTTGCCTGCCATATGAGTTCTGTTATACTCACAGACATCATTCAAACAGTTTTAGTAACTTCAGTGTTTTCTATCCAATAGTAATAATAATACGCTATTCATTCAAAGTGAAAATGCTACCCCCTATCCTAGAGAAGTTAACCAACAATTCTTTAAGAAGTAAAAAAAAAAAAAGTTAAAGTAAAAAATAGAAAGAAAAAACAGAAAATAGAAAATAAAAGTAACAAATAATTAAACAGCAGCAGTAAAATAACAAGCCAGGCCATATACAGGGGATACCGGTACAGAGTCAATGTGAGGGGGCATCGGTTAGTTGAGGTAATTGAGGTTATATGTACATGTAGGTAGAGTTAAAGTGACTTTGCATAGATTATAAACAGAGAGTAGCAGCTGCCTAAAAGAGGGGTCTGGGTAGCTCTTTGATTTGCTGTTCAGGAATCTTATGGCTTGGGGGTAGCAGCTGTTTATGAAGTCTTTTGAACCTCGACTTGACGTGCTTTAGCAGAGAAAACAGTCTATGACCAGGGTGGCTGGGGTTTCTGAAAATTTTTAGGGCCTTCCTCTGACACCGCCTGGTACATAGGTCATGGATGGCCGGAAGCTTGGACAAGGTGACGTACTGGGCCGTATGCACTTCCCTTTGTAGTGCCTTGCAGTCAGAGGCCGAGCAGTCGACATACCAGGCAGTGACGCAACCCGCCAGGGTGCTCTTGATGGTGTATTTGTAAAAACTTTTGAGGATCTGAGGACCCATGGTAAATCCTTTCAGTCTCCTGAGGGGGAATAGGCTTTGTCTTGCCCTCTTCACGACTGTCTTAGTGTGTTTGGACCATGATAGTTTGTTGGTGATGTGGACACCAAGGAACTTGAAGCTCTCAACCTGTTCCACTACAGCCCCGTCGATGAGAATGGGGGTCGTGCTCGGTCCTCCTTTTCCTGCAGTCCACAATCATCTCCTTTGTCTTGATAACGTTGAGGGGGAAGCTGTTCTTGCACCGCACGGTCAGGTCTCTGACCTCCTCCCTATAGGCTGTCTCATCGTTATCAGTGATCAGGCCTATCAGTGTTGTGTCATCAGTAAACTTAATGATGGTGTTGGAGTCGTGCCTGGCCGTGCAGTCATGAGTGAACAGGGAGTACAGGAGGGGACTGAGCACGCCCCCGTGTTGAGTATCAGCGTGGCGGATGTGTTGTTACCTACCCTTACCACCTGGGGGGCGGCCCATCAGGAAGTCCAGGATCCAGTTGCAGAGGGAGGGGTTTAGTCCCAGGGTCCTTAGCTTAGTGAATGCTGAGCTGAGCTGTAGTCAATGAATAGCATTCTCACATAGGTTTTCCTTTTGTCCAGGTGGCAAAGGGCAGTGTGGAGTGCAATGGAGATTGCATCATCTGTGGATTTGTTGGTGTGGTATGCAAAGTTGATCGGGTCTAGGGTTTCTGGGATAATGGTGTTAATGTGAGCCCTGACCAGCCTTTCAAAGCATTTGTTAGCTACAGATGTGAGTGCTACGGGCCGCTAGTCATTTAGGCAGGTTACCTTAGTGTTCTTGGGCACAGGGACTATGGTGGTCTGCTTGAAACATGTTGGTATTACAGACTCAGTCAGGGACAGGTTGAAAATGTCAGTGAAGACACTTGCCAGTTGGTCAGCACATTCTCGGAGCACACATCCTGGTAATCCGTCTGTTGAACTGTTTAAAGGTCTTACTCACATCGGCTATGGAGAACGTGATCACACTGTCGTCCGGAACAGCTGGTGCTCTCATGCATGCTTTAGCATTACTTGCCTCGAAGCGAGCATAGAAGTAATTTAGCTCGCCTAGTAGGTTCGTGTCACTGGGCAGCTCGTGGCTGTGCTTCCCTTTATAGTATGTAATAGTTTGTAAGCCCTGCCACATCCAACGAGCTTTGGATTTGATGTAGTATGATTTAATCTTAGTCCTGTATTGATGCTTTGCTTGTTTGATGGTTCATCTGAGGGCATAGCGGGATTTCTTATAGGCTTCCGGGTTAGAGTCCCGTTCCTTGAAAATGACAGCTCTACCCTTTAGCTCAGTGCGGATGTTGCCTGTAATTCATGGCTTCTAGTTGGGGTATGTACGTACGGTCATTGTGGGGACGACGTAATCGATGCACTTATTGATGAAGCCAGTAACTGATGTGGTGTACTCCTCAATGCCATCGGAAGAATCCCAGAACATATTCCAGTCTGTGCTAGTAAAACAGTCCTGTAGCTTAGCATCTGCTTCATCTGACCACTTTCTCATTGACCGAGTCACTGGTTCTTCCTGCTTTAGTTTTTTCTTGTAAGCAGGAATCAGGTGGATAGAATTATGGTCAGATTTGCCAAATGGGGGGCGAGGGAGAGCTTAGTGTGGAGTAAAGGTGGTATAGAGTGTTTTTCCCCTCTGGTTGCACATTTAACATGCTGATAGAAATTAGGTAAAACTGATTTGAGTTTCCCTGCATTAGAATCCCTAGCCACTAGGAGCGCCGCCTTTGGATGAGCGTTTTCCTGTTTGATAATGGCCGTATACAGCTCATTCAGTGCAGTCTTAGTGCCAACATCGGTCTGCAGTGGTATATAGACAGCTATGAAAAATACAGATGTAAACTCTCTTGGTAAATAGTGTGGTCTACAGCTTGTCTTGAGATACTCTACCTCAGGCGAGCAAAACCTCGAGACTTCCTTAGATTTGTGCACCAGCTGTTGTTTATAAATATGCACAGGACTCTGCCCCTTGTCTTACCAGTGGCCGCTGTTCTATCCTGCCAGAAAAAATGTAAAACCCGCCAGCTGTATGTTAATGATGTTGTCGTTCATTCCCGACTCTGTGAAACATAATATATTACAGTTTTTAATGTCCCGTTGGTAGGATATACAGTACGTGCTCGTAGTTCATCTATTTTATTATCGATTGATTGTAAGTTGGCTAATAGGACCAATGGTAAAGGTAGATTACCCTCTCGGTGACAGATCCTTACAAGGCACCCGGACCATCATCCACGATTCCTCTGTCCTTTCCTCCTGCGAATGACAGGGATGAGGGCCTTGTCAGGTGTCTGGAGTAAATCCTTCCTGTCCGACTTGTTGAAGAAGAAGAATTCCTCCAGTACGGGGTGAGTAATCGCTGCCCTGATTTCAAGAAGCTCCTTTCGGTCATAAGACACGGTGGCAGAAACATTATGTACAAAATAAGTTACAAATAACTCAAAAAAACATACACAATAGCACAATTGGTTACGGGATCATAAAATGGCCGCCATCTCCTTCGGCGCCATTCCATTCCATACACACTGGGTTGTTGGGGATGCGGCCCCACTCGTTGTTCAGTAGCATCCCACAGGTGAAGGAGATGGGCCATAGGGTCCATGCTGCACCGTCGGCAGGCATGAGGCTCCCATAGGCTCCAGAGATGGGTTATAGTCCACATGGTAATAGTTCACTGGACACCACTACATCCACCATACTGTAGTGGTGTCAGCAAAGTCAGAAATACGACGAGACAAAGGACTATCAAAGTGAGCGACCTAGCTCTACGTATTTTACTTGTTTTTGACTCACTAAATAAAGCAGCCCAAGAGTTAACACACACAGGAACTTTATTTAAACACACTGAGGGAGATGAACATGGGAATGCACATGGGGATGTACACGTGGGATGAAACGTGGGAGAGATTGTGGAATGGCAGTGTGTAGCTTTGGGTTGTTAAGTGCTAATAACAGTCATCGTCAGGGAATTTGTAATAGTCCCCCCTCTCCTTGACACCGGTGCCAAGTTGTTTTTGCTAAATGCAGCAACATTTAACCAGTTCTTCCAGCATTTACGGAAGAACGGCCAGAGGTAGATAAACATTGTCTGCCTCCTTCACCTCCCAGTACATTATTGTTCCAAGGCCATGGACTCAGCCCTCTTCCCATTTCATATCACAAGCCAGGGCACAAACATCATGTGCCTGGACCTTTTTGTCAGTCTTGGATTTTCTCTTTAGGACAACAGTGCGGCCAAGATACTTCATATGTCCTCCCCGTGACACCAACCGTATCCAGAGCTGTTCAGTGAATTGAGATGCTTAAATGCATTCACATAGAAACTGCTCTTGGACCCCAAGGTTTCTCTTGTAATTCAACCACAGAGTCGGATCCCCCTGGCATTCCGCAAAGATGTAGAGGAGGATCTCCAATGCCTCATGACAGAGGTCCTAATCGAACCCATCGACATCTCTCCTTGGATGTCGAACCTGGTGATGGTTCAGAAGAAATCTGGGGGCATCAGAACCTGCGTTGACATGCGAGCAGTCAACAAAGCAGATGTACCTGTCAAATATCCACTGAGGAGCTGACAACACACTTATCTACAAGCGCATTGCTTTTGGTCTGAGTTCAGCACCAAGTTGCTTTCAGAAGATCATGACCACCGTCCTCGCCGGCTGCCCTGGTGTTGTGGTCTACCTGGAGGACGTTGTGGTGCATGGGCCAGATGCTGCCTACGGCAGTTGTTCCTATGGCAGGTGTTCACCAGTCTCAACTGCCATCACCTCACACTGACATGTTTGAGTTCTCAGCGTCAGCCATAGACTTTGTGAGGTTCTGGGTGTCATCCACTGGCATCTCTCCGCTGCAGTTGAAAATGGATGCCATCCTCAAAGTGCCCACCCCCACACTAGCTTCACAGATGTCTTCGTTCCTAGGCATGACCATCTACTACATGCGGTGTCTACCAGAATACTCCTTCATCACGTCACTGCTGCGACAGCTTCTTAAGCAGGACGATCCTTGGGACCTGACTCCGGCCTGTCAGGTATCGATCGAGGAGCTAAAACGTCTTCTCACCATGTCCCTGACCCTGGCTCACTTTCACTTGAACTGCCCCATGCTGGTGATCTGTGATGGCAGTGGATATGAGGGCCATCCTGTCTCAGCTGCATGATGGTGTGGAAAAGCCATGGTTATATGTACATGTAGGTAGAGTTAAAGTGACTTTGCATAGATTATAAACAGAGAGTAGCAGCTGCCTAAAAGAGGGGTCTGGGTAGCTCTTTGATTTGCTGTTCAGGAATCTTATGGCTTGGGGGTAGCAGCTGTTTATGAAGTCTTTTGAACCTCGACTTGACGTGCTTTAGCAGAGAAAACAGTCTATGACCAGGGTGGCTGGGGTTTCTGAAAATTTTTAGGGCCTTCCTCTGACACCGCCTGGTACATAGGTCATGGATGGCCGGAAGCTTGGACAAGGTGACGTACTGGGCCGTATGCACTTCCCTTTGTAGTGCCTTGCAGTCAGAGGCCGAGCAGTCGACATACCAGGCAGTGACGCAACCCGCCAGGGTGCTCTTGATGGTGTATTTGTAAAAACTTTTGAGGATCTGAGGACCCATGGTAAATCCTTTCAGTCTCCTGAGGGGGAATAGGCTTTGTCTTGCCCTCTTCACGACTGTCTTAGTGTGTTTGGACCATGATAGTTTGTTGGTGATGTGGACACCAAGGAACTTGAAGCTCTCAACCTGTTCCACTACAGCCCCGTCGATGAGAATGGGGGTCGTGCTCGGTCCTCCTTTTCCTGCAGTCCACAATCATCTCCTTTGTCTTGATAACGTTGAGGGGGAAGCTGTTCTTGCACCGCACGGTCAGGTCTCTGACCTCCTCCCTATAGGCTGTCTCATCGTTATCAGTGATCAGGCCTATCAGTGTTGTGTCATCAGTAAACTTAATGATGGTGTTGGAGTCGTGCCTGGCCGTGCAGTCATGAGTGAACAGGGAGTACAGGAGGGGACTGAGCACGCCCCCGTGTTGAGTATCAGCGTGGCGGATGTGTTGTTACCTACCCTTACCACCTGGGGGGCGGCCCATCAGGAAGTCCAGGATCCAGTTGCAGAGGGAGGGGTTTAGTCCCAGGGTCCTTAGCTTAGTGAATGCTGAGCTGAGCTGTAGTCAATGAATAGCATTCTCACATAGGTTTTCCTTTTGTCCAGGTGGCAAAGGGCAGTGTGGAGTGCAATGGAGATTGCATCATCTGTGGATTTGTTGGTGTGGTATGCAAAGTTGATCGGGTCTAGGGTTTCTGGGATAATGGTGTTAATGTGAGCCCTGACCAGCCTTTCAAAGCATTTGTTAGCTACAGATGTGAGTGCTACGGGCCGCTAGTCATTTAGGCAGGTTACCTTAGTGTTCTTGGGCACAGGGACTATGGTGGTCTGCTTGAAACATGTTGGTATTACAGACTCAGTCAGGGACAGGTTGAAAATGTCAGTGAAGACACTTGCCAGTTGGTCAGCACATTCTCGGAGCACACATCCTGGTAATCCGTCTGTTGAACTGTTTAAAGGTCTTACTCACATCGGCTATGGAGAACGTGATCACACTGTCGTCCGGAACAGCTGGTGCTCTCATGCATGCTTTAGCATTACTTGCCTCGAAGCGAGCATAGAAGTAATTTAGCTCGCCTAGTAGGTTCGTGTCACTGGGCAGCTCGTGGCTGTGCTTCCCTTTATAGTATGTAATAGTTTGTAAGCCCTGCCACATCCAACGAGCTTTGGATTTGATGTAGTATGATTTAATCTTAGTCCTGTATTGATGCTTTGCTTGTTTGATGGTTCATCTGAGGGCATAGCGGGATTTCTTATAGGCTTCCGGGTTAGAGTCCCGTTCCTTGAAAATGACAGCTCTACCCTTTAGCTCAGTGCGGATGTTGCCTGTAATTCATGGCTTCTGGTTGGGGTATGTACGTACGGTCATTGTGGGGACGACGTAATCGATGCACTTATTGATGAAGCCAGTAACTGATGTGGTGTACTCCTCAATGCCATCGGAAGAATCCCAGAACATATTCCAGTCTGTGCTAGTAAAACAGTCCTGTAGCTTAGCATCTGCTTCATCTGACCACTTTCTCATTGACCGAGTCACTGGTTCTTCCTGCTTTAGTTTTTTCTTGTAAGCAGGAATCAGGTGGATAGAATTATGGTCAGATTTGCCAAATGGGGGGCGAGGGAGAGCTTAGTGTGGAGTAAAGGTGGTATAGAGTGTTTTTCCCCTCTGGTTGCACATTTAACATGCTGATAGAAATTAGGTAAAACTGATTTGAGTTTCCCTGCATTAGAATCCCTAGCCACTAGGAGCGCCGCCTTTGGATGAGCGTTTTCCTGTTTGATAATGGCCGTATACAGCTCATTCAGTGCAGTCTTAGTGCCAACATCGGTCTGCAGTGGTATATAGACAGCTATGAAAAATACAGATGTAAACTCTCTTGGTAAATAGTGTGGTCTACAGCTTGTCTTGAGATACTCTACCTCAGGCGAGCAAAACCTCGAGACTTCCTTAGATTTGTGCACCAGCTGTTGTTTATAAATATGCACAGGACTCTGCCCCTTGTCTTACCAGTGGCCGCTGTTCTATCCTGCCAGAAAAAATGTAAAACCCGCCAGCTGTATGTTAATGATGTTGTCGTTCATTCCCGACTCTGTGAAACATAATATATTACAGTTTTTAATGTCCCGTTGGTAGGATATACAGTACGTGCTCGTAGTTCATCTATTTTATTATCGATTGATTGTAAGTTGGCTAATAGGACCAATGGTAAAGGTAGATTACCCTCTCGGTGACAGATCCTTACAAGGCACCCGGACCATCATCCACGATTCCTCTGTCCTTTCCTCCTGCGAATGACAGGGATGAGGGCCTTGTCAGGTGTCTGGAGTAAATCCTTCCTGTCCGACTTGTTGAAGAAGAAGAATTCCTCCAGTACGGGGTGAGTAATCGCTGCCCTGATTTCAAGAAGCTCCTTTCGGTCATAAGACACGGTGGCAGAAACATTATGTACAAAATAAGTTACAAATAACTCAAAAAAACATACACAATAGCACAATTGGTTACGGGATCATAAAATGGCCGCCATCTCCTTCGGCGCCATTCCATTCCATACACACTGGGTTGTTGGGGATGCGGCCCCACTCGTTGTTCAGTAGCATCCCACAGGTGAAGGAGATGGGCCATAGGGTCCATGCTGCACCGTCGGCAGGCATGAGGCTCCCATAGGCTCCAGAGATGGGTTATAGTCCACATGGTAATAGTTCACTGGACACCACTACATCCACCATACTGTAGTGGTGTCAGCAAAGTCAGAAATACGACGAGACAAAGGACTATCAAAGTGAGCGACCTAGCTCTACGTATTTTACTTGTTTTTGACTCACTAAATAAAGCAGCCCAAGAGTTAACACACACAGGAACTTTATTTAAACACACTGAGGGAGATGAACATGGGAATGCACATGGGGATGTACACGTGGGATGAAACGTGGGAGAGATTGTGGAATGGCAGTGTGTAGCTTTGGGTTGTTAAGTGCTAATAACAGTCATCGTCAGGGAATTTGTAATAGTCCCCCCTCTCCTTGACACCGGTGCCAAGTTGTTTTTGCTAAATGCAGCAACATTTAACCAGTTCTTCCAGCATTTACGGAAGAACGGCCAGAGGTAGATAAACATTGTCTGCCTCCTTCACCTCCCAGTACATTATTGTTCCAAGGCCATGGACTCAGCCCTCTTCCCATTTCATATCACAAGCCAGGGCACAAACATCATGTGCCTGGACCTTTTTGTCAGTCTTGGATTTTCTCTTTAGGACAACAGTGCGGCCAAGATACTTCATATGTCCTCCCCGTGACACCAACCGTATCCAGAGCTGTTCAGTGAATTGAGATGCTTAAATGCATTCACATAGAAACTGCTCTTGGACCCCAAGGTTTCTCTTGTAATTCAACCACAGAGTCGGATCCCCCTGGCATTCCGCAAAGATGTAGAGGAGGATCTCCAATGCCTCATGACAGAGGTCCTAATCGAACCCATCGACATCTCTCCTTGGATGTCGAACCTGGTGATGGTTCAGAAGAAATCTGGGGGCATCAGAACCTGCGTTGACATGCGAGCAGTCAACAAAGCAGATGTACCTGTCAAATATCCACTGAGGAGCTGACAACACACTTGTCTACAAGCGCATTGCTTTTGGTCTGAGTTCAGCACCAAGTTGCTTTCAGAAGATCATGACCACCGTCCTCGCCGGCTGCCCTGGTGTTGTGGTCTACCTGGAGGACGTTGTGGTGCATGGGCCAGATGCTGCCTACGGCAGTTGTTCCTATGGCAGGTGTTCACCAGTCTCAACTGCCATCACCTCACACTGACATGTTTGAGTTCTCAGCGTCAGCCATAGACTTTGTGAGGTTCTGGGTGTCATCCACTGGCATCTCTCCGCTGCAGTTGAAAATGGATGCCATCCTCAAAGTGCCCACCCCCACACTAGCTTCACAGATGTCTTCGTTCCTAGGCATGACCATCTACTACATGCGGTGTCTACCAGAATACTCCTTCATCACGTCACTGCTGCGACAGCTTCTTAAGCAGGACGATCCTTGGGACCTGACTCCGGCCTGTCAGGTATCGATCGAGGAGCTAAAACGTCTTCTCACCATGTCCCTGACCCTGGCTCACTTTCACTTGAACTGCCCCATGCTGGTGATCTGTGATGGCAGTGGATATGAGGGCCATCCTGTCTCAGCTGCATGATGGTGTGGAAAAGCCCATAGCTTTGCCTCTCGCGCCCTCAGTCTGACAGAGCAAAAGTACTCAATTGGGGAGTGCGAGGCTCTCTCTTGCACCTGGGCTTGTGAGCAGTGGCATCTCTACCTTTATGGTTGCTTCTTCACCCCAAGACCATCAAGCCCTAAAAGCCCTGATGTCCACGACTGGCAAGGGACACAGGCCACTCAGTCTCCATAGGTGGTCAGATCACCTTAAACAGTACTATTTCCAAGTACAGTTCACTCGAGGAAAAGTAAATGTTGTAGCAGACTTCATTTCCCCGCATAATCACCACACAGAGCTCACCTACTCAGATGTTGACAGATGGGGAAGAGGAGTTGATGCATCTCATCTACTCTACAGAACATGGTGTCCCTGCAGGAACTCGAGGACACATCATTATTTGGCAAACATTTGGCACACATTGAGTACATCAGGAACGGATGGCCTTCCCGTGTCCTACCAGAACTGGAGTCGTTCTCATGTGAAAAACGAGCTGTCATGTTGGGTGATGCCTGCATCGGGACATAGTGTGGTGGCTTGGCATAAATGGTGAGGCTGAAGAGCTCGTCAGGTCCTGAATGCCATGCCTCGTAAGTGGGAAGACTGGCCCACCTGCCCCTCCCCCTCTACTGCCCCTGGACTGGCCATCTGGGCCTTGGTAGCACCTACAGCTCAACATCTTTGGGGAGCTACACAACGTCCCACATTAAAAGTTCCTTGTTGGGCTATTTGACCAGGACTTCGCTCGCTAGGACCACGGACAATAGACCCCAGTTCCAGTCTAACCACTTCACCTCTTACCTCGCAGCCGAAGGTGCCACCCACATCCATACCACTTTCTACCACCTGCAGGCAAATAGGGTCACCCACATACGTACCGCTTTCTACCATCTGCAGGCAAACAGGGTCACCCACATACGTACCACTTTCTACCATCTGCAGGCAAACAGGGTCACCCACATACGTACAACTTTCTACCACCTGCAGACAAACAGGGTCACCCACATACGTACCACTTTCTACCATCTGCAGGCAAACAGGGTCACCCACATACGTACCACTTTCTACCATCTGCAGGCAAACAGGGTCACCCACATACGTACCACTTTCTACCACCTGCAGACAAACAGGGTCATCCACATACGTACCACTTTCTACCACCTGCAGGCAAACAGGGTCACCCACATATGTACCGCTTTCTACCACAAGAAGCACAGAGCTCAGCTGTCAATCATCAAGGTGTCTGACTGGGTCAGAGCCCGTCGACCTCATTGGGCCAACAAACGTTCTGGTGCTCTCCAAGGCAGGTCAATCGTCAACTGGACCCAGTGACATTTCAAATGGCAGATGGATCTCTTTGGCACGCCTCTGCTCCCAATGTGGCCACTGGTCCAGTGGTCAGGCAGGACATTCCTGTTATCATGCCACCTGCTCAGCCTCCTGAGCTACAGCCGGCTCTGGCTGCCCCTGAACCCAGACCTCTCAGGGCCTTTGCACGCGCTGGGCGTTTTCAGGACTTTGATGCTATCTTTTATGCATAGACTTTGGGAGTGGAGGGGAAATGTTATTATATACTGTAGCTCCTATGAGTTTGTTGTTTGTGTCTTTTTGACTCGTATTGTTATCCTGAATGGCCACCGTACTTTGAGAAAATGTTGTTGTTATCCTATCTTAGTAATTCAAATATGTTAGAGTGATAGTTTATAAACCCAAGCCGTTTATAAAGAACAAAGTCTCGTTCTTCCAACACAACAGTTAGATCTGGCCATCACTTACCAAAGCTACAAAGCTAGAGTACTACAATACTACGATGCTACAGAAATGCTGGCTCCTCTTTTTGCTCTGGCGCCTCTTTTACAATATGCTACAACTAAATTCCCCCTTATCTCACAATCTTAGATTTTCTGCTGTCATTCCTGCTACTGAAATGCACTTTTGACTGAATTCCCAGTTAAATTACTACTGTTTTAGACAATAAACTATGCGTGTCATATAAACTAATAACTGACAGTTTATGAACCACTTATAAACCCTTCATAAATCTTTCATAGAATATTATTAAGTGAAGTGTTACCGATTAGTGTTACGGTTGTCAGCGGCTGTGTAACAGTTAGTCAGTTATGATGTAAAAGTGTGATGTGAAGGTCAGTGTGTACTGTGTGAAATGTGTATACCGTGTTTACCGTATGTGCAGGAGGGAGCAGGCAGTTTCACTGGAGATCATCATGTCACGCTAACTGAGCTACGCAGAGGAGCGAATAATTCCGTCAGTCAGAACACCATCACTCTGCTATGCTCGTGTCGCTCTTCTCTCGGCCCCCTCCCTCCATCCCTCCCTCCGCCAAATAGCCTACAAGTCTCCTTGGCACAGTCAGAAGAGTCACATCCCCAAACTTCCCACTTGTTTATTTCCTGTGACGCCTCAGAGCAGGAAAATTCCATGATCACTGTCCCTGCTCCTCAAGGCTACCTGAAGGTCCCCTCCTCTTCTCAGCCCTCTCTCTAGCTGTCTGAGGAGAAAGAGGAAGAGGGGAAGAGAGTGAGCGTGGTAGGGAGAAGAGGAGAGAAAGAGAATGAGAGGGATGGAGAAAGAGTGAACGAGAGAGAGAGGTAGAGAGAAGGAAGGTGGGGTGGGCAGGCCGTGAAATTACTCCAACAGCGGCATCGCCGCTGTGTGCCGAGCTTCCACCAAGGCCTCAGCCTCACTGCTGAAATTGGTGCCCCCCCCCCCACCCGCAGCCCCTTCCTGTCTCTTTTTTTTCAGGTCTGCTGCACACGGGGCGGAAAAAAATCGTATTTATCACCTGTCAGCATTTGGCAGCCCTGAGTTACGTTACGCAGGACAGCATAAAATTATCATACACAAGCATGAAATTACAAAACCGCCCGGGGACCCCAAAACAAAATTCTTTCATTTCCCCCAAAAAAGGCTGGAGGGTGTTTGGTGGTGAATATGGAGGGAGAGGGGAAACAGGTGTGTGGTGGAGAGGTACACTGGGGTGCTGTTGGTTAGTTCTGAGAGGACATTGCAAATCATGTCCTTCATGGCCATCATGGTAAAGTCAAGCGAAAGAGGATTCAGAGGAAGACTGGAGCAGCATGGGATGTGCCAAGGTTATGACCTGCTAGAGCCAAGTCTGACTAAGAATCCAAAGCTATATAAACTATTTAAATCCATCAACATCACTCTACAAGTGATATACACCAGCATTTTAATTATTTACTGTAGTACATGCATTAATACAGTATGATACCAACCCAATAGCCATTCAAAGTGCCCCGCTTCACCAATGGGCGTTGAAGGTGCTGACACAGACTGTGCCACCCTCTGTTGGCACCATGGTTCATCCCTTGACTGTGTGTGTGTGTGTGTGTGTGTGTGTGTGTGTGTGTGTGTGTGTGTGTGTGTGTGTGTGTGTGTGTGTGTGTGTGTGTGTGTGTGTGTGTGTGTGTGTGTGTGTGTGTGTGTGTGTGTGTGTGTGTGTGTGTGTGTGTGTGTGTGTGTGAAGGGATGACATTGACAGAGGGAGATGAGAGGAAAGGTGGCTATAGAGAGGTCATCCATAATGCTGTGGGTATACTAAATACTTCATTAATGCCACACAGGAAATGGAGGGTCAATATTTATAGACCCTGAGCAGA
Organism: Salvelinus fontinalis; assembly: GCF_029448725.1. Classification (NCBI taxonomy): domain Eukaryota; kingdom Metazoa; phylum Chordata; class Actinopteri; order Salmoniformes; family Salmonidae; genus Salvelinus; species Salvelinus fontinalis. The sequence continues at coordinate 19,401,690 of NC_074692.1, forward strand.
GCACTATGTAGATACGGGATCTATTGGCTTGCATTCTCCAGGAGGGAATCAAATTAAGTCAATGAGGGACTGGAGTTTTTCTCTCTCTCTCTCTCTTAGTCTCTCAATCGGACATTTCTGCAATGATCGCTGCTGGTGGCGGTGAGCCATCGGCTTGACCCGAGCTTTAGGGAGCGAAAGGAAGGCTTATGTGGCTGAGAGAGCATGTAAGTAGCCTACTGTACCACAAGACAGTTAAAGCATAAGACCAAACCTATTCTAAATTTGGCTTGCGACTTTGCAGAAATACTAGCGCCCTGAGTTCAATGTATGTAGTCAATAAAGTTTATAATGTGAAATGTTTGTCTTCAACTACAGTCTTCAACCTTTGAGCATGTGTAAGTACATTGAGTTTGTGTTTGAGGCTGGAGTCAATAGGAGAAGTTGAGACTATTCTTTACATGAAAAAGACAGAGAGGGAAAGTGTAGTGTGTATGTGTGGTTGTGTGCACATGCATGTGTGTGTGTTTTTGAATGAGAGAGATACAGAGAGAGAGAGAGAGAGAGAGAGAGAGAGAGAGACAGACAGACAGACAGACAAAGGTGTGGAGGTATTCCCATAATTCCTGCGTGTCGGCATGGCTGTTAGGAGCTCAGGTGGTTGAGCATTTGCCCTGGCCAGGCCTCATCAACGTGAAGGGCGGTCTCATCCTTTCTGCATCTCTCCTCTCCTCCGCTTGATTAATTGGGTTCCAAAAATGCCGGTGGAATACGTAATGTTTCCTTCACAACACCCCTCCCTCTGCTCCACTCTCTTCTCATCCTCCTCTCTCCACCACACTCTGCTTTTTTCACTCTGCCTCCACCGCCTATCCCTCCCTCTCTCCCTCCCTCCCTTCATCCCACTTTCTATCATTCTCTCTCTCTCCCTCTCATTCTCTCTCTCTCTCCCTGCCCATTTCTCCCTCTGTGCTGGCAATTTCCAAATACATTAGCATCCACTTGGTATTCCAGGCAGGCAAAGAAAAAAATGAAGAAATCTGAAAAACAATTTAACAATAATAATGACGCTGATGATAAAATTAATTATGCCCAGGGATGGCAGATGAGAAAAAAGGGAAAGAGGCAGCAGCAGAGGCAGCAGCAGAGGCAGCAGCAGCAGCAGCAGTAGCTTTCTTAATTTGATTCCCCAACGGTGGATGATATCAGGTGCCATTTGACGAGGGGACGCAATGAGTGTGTTCTGCACAGTGGACCTGTGTGGGATACTCCGGACTGATACATTGTGTGTGAGATTGTGTGTATGTGAGTGTGTGTGTGCGTGTCTCAACAACTGAGACAATGTTTGGGGTACTCTGGACTGATAGTGTGTGTGTGTGTGTGTGTGTGTGTGTGTGTGTGTGTGTGTGTGTGTGTGTGTGTGTGTGTGTGTGTGTGTGTGTGTGTGTGTGTGTGTGTGTGTGTGTGTGTGTGTGTGTGTGTGTGTGTGTGTGTGTGTGTGTGTGTGTGTGTGTGTGTATACTGGGAATGGTAGTTACACCAGGTGGAGACCAAAATCCATGTATTTGTGTGTGAATGAGTATGACTGTAAGAGTGTGGGTGTGTGTATGTGTTTTAAAGACAGAGGGGAAGTGTTTAAGCTCTTTTAAAATAGAAAACCACATCTTTACACATACAAAAAAACTCAGTTAACACTGTACACTGAGTGACATAGCCTCCATCTACCTCATGCAGATTTTCTGCTACATGTTTCTCTCTTCCTTGAAGCGTTCTGTACCACACAGCCAGTCCCTAGGGACAGTGACTGACACATCCCCTCTTTGGGATGGGAGTCCTAAATATTTCTCTCGTGGGGGTATATATCAGAATATTTCTTGTATCCTCCATCATCATGTCCTGATGGCTCCTCCATCAGAGCCGTCTGGCTGATATGATAACGTTCTCATTAGGATAAATACTCATATCATCCTTGGTGTGGACTGTTTCACTCTCCCACCAACTTATGTTGCATTATCACGGCTGTCATCAGACGTGCTATGCTGTGTCTCTTTGTATTATTTACACAGCCGCTTTGCAGCTCTCATTCTGTCTTCATAATTCAATCTCTTCTGACGCTGTATATCATTGATGAGAGAATATCTCTTTTTGGGGATGACAAAGGACAGTTTGGTGTTTAGATTTGGAGGTGTGTATGGTGGTTAAAGAAAGAAGAGAGAGAGAGAGAGAGAGAGAGAGAGAGAGAGAGAGAGAGAGAGAGAGAGAGAGAGAGAGAGAGAGAGAGAGAGAGAGAGAGAGAGAGAGAGAGAGAGAGAGAGAGAGAGAGAGAGAGAGAGAGAGAGAGAGAGAGAGAGAGAGAGAGAGAGAGAGAGAGAGAGAGAGAGAGAGGGCGGGGTTTGATAGAAGTGAGAGGGGGCAGAGTCCAGTGGCTGCATTGATTTAATTTGTGCGATGGCGAGGCATCTCTTTTAACGATCACTAAATTGTTTTCTGACAGAACCCCACCAAGCAATTTCTCCCCCCGACATTTGATTTACATATGATCTTTAAACACCGGCGAGGCCGCGCTAGCTATTTGGTTATCATTCAAATCACTCGCCTCCCGTGTCATGCGCTGGGATAGGTCACTCTCCAGATGCTGGCTCCTGAGACAAGCTGGGAGAGATACAGGCGAGAGGGGGAGAAGAGGAATGTATAACTCATGAAATAAATTGTTTAAGGGGTAAAATCAATTGCTTTGCTGCCTGCAATGAAGATCTAGTGGTTCATTTAGCATAGACCCTGCAAGCCTGGGCATTAGCAGCCAAAAAGGGACTGGGAATCTAATTGGTTCTAAGTTAAGTAGTGTACAGTAATGGACATAGAGACACTCCAAGGGCCCTAATTGAAGTAGTGTACAGGGTAATTCCACGATAACGGAATTATGCTGAGACTCAGATTTTTCACTTCAAAAACCATTGATTTAAAAGTTTAACAAACCATACCACTCTATGCACAAGGACTAATTTTAACAATTTCCACTAAACATTTTACCAAAACATATTTACTGGAAGAATTGTGCAGATGCAAAGTTTGGTAAGAGAATGACACCTTGTCGCTACTGGTATAGAAGTCAGGTGCAGGAGAGCAGAGAGTTGTGATCAGGCGCACACTTTATTTGGCAGAAGCAACAACAGACGGACACAACTGCATCAAAAAACCTCCAGTCAATGGCAAAAGTGAAAGCGCGACAATAATGCAAATGTTTAACAATTAAACATACTTCGGTTTAAACACGGTACCCGGGGAAAAACCAGCCTGGCGAGTCACACAAAACACGTAAAAACACAATTCCACACAAAGACATGTGGGGAACAGAGGGAATATATACAGTATGTAGTGTGATTAGGGAATGTAAACCAGGTGGGCTGGAAAACAAGACAAAACAAATGGAACAATGAAAAGTGGAGCGGCGATGGCTCGAAGACCGGCGACGTCGACCGCCGAACGTCGCCCGAACAAGGAGAGGAGCCGACCTCAGCGGAAGTCGTGACACCTTGACTTTTGGTTATTGAACATCAGTAAATGGATTTACTTCCGCTAACAGAATTACAGTAACATAATTACATCATGCATCCCTGATCTGTACTATACAGAAATGCATAATTATGGATATGAAAATGATTCGCTATATGCAATATTCACCTTTGCATATTTAGGTATTATTCTACACATGGGCTATCATTCTAATGTGCTCCGCTCCCAATCAAGACCACATTTGTGTTTTTTACATCGGATAAAAGTAGAGACTCGGAGCAAGAAAATGGTATATCATACACTACAGTTGAGGAACTATGGGACAGGAATTCTGCTTTGAAAGTTGATAAACTTGTATCCTCACTTTTGAGAACAAAAATGTTCATGTTTTGGAACCTACTGGAGAGCTCTTCTTTGTCTACACCCATTCAGCATCTTTAACACCCTCTTAAGCATTAGCCCCATCCATCTCTTTAGGGGTTGATCCGAGCATTCTGTACTGACAACAGCAGTCAGGCACCCAAGCTAACTGGCTAACGTTGGCTTGTTTGCTACGGTAGCTACTTCCAGAAACAAATGAGAGAACAGCTCACTGACCATTTTCCTCACAGACCTGGTTAGGCTGTTTTTATGTTATCCAGAGCATTGGGGACTGCAACTGTGCTGCTGGCAACAATATATGTTTTTTTGCCAACGTTTACTGACACCGGCCAGCTAGCTAAACAATGAACCATAATCCCAACTCATGACGTTACTACCCTGCATGAATCTGCAGGTAGCTAACCAACCAGGTTCAATGTTAGCTAGCTAATATTAGGCTATAACTATCAAAGCAAAGATATGAATAATATTATTACACAGATCATACACGTAATGTTAGCTAGTGAGCCAGCCAGCTAACGTTAGCTAGCTAGCTAACAGTACACTTTAACTTGAAATGAAAACGACTTTCTGTCAAAATTAGAAATGTGTAATATCCATATATACATGAAATGGACGCTTCTCCCTGATGCCATGGTTGCCCTTACCTAATTTGAAGATGTAATCCGGAGCTATCATACTCTAATTCCACAGATTTCAGAACTCGGTCCTCCAGAAAGTGGAGAGCAACACTTATGCAGTTCTACTATGCAATACATGTTTTACATACGCCTAGTTTCCTGAAACGAGTCACATTTGGTTTGTCCTGACCAGACCAAATCTGAACCAATCATAGACGTCTATGTTTCACAAGTTTGGACATCACAATGCAACATAGCACATTAGAGTACAGTACAGCACAGCAAAGTACAGTACAGTAAAGTTCAGTAGAGTACAGTACAGTAAAGTTCAGTAGAGTACAACACAGAAGAGTACAGTACACACGGTAGAGTACAGTACAATACAGTACATTATACTGTACTCTAGTGTGCTCTACTGTGTCAACAATTTTGCCGGAGGGGATGGCTGCCGTTTTACAGGCTCCTAACCAACTGTGCTGTTTTGTGTCTGTTTTTTGCATTGTATGTAACTTATTTTGTACATAATGTTGCTGCTACCGACCAAAAAGAGATCCTGGATATCAGAACAGTGATTAATCACCTCAAACTGGACTTTTTTTCTTTCTTTAATGAGTACAACGCAAAGCATATACTGTTTCTCAGAGACCAGGCTCAAATACCCATCATTCGCGTGAAGAAAAGACGGAGGTATAGGGGGTGGAGATGGGGGCACCTTGTGAGAATTTGTTGGTGAGTGGGTAACCCACCACTACCATCCATTATTTTGTCCAACATTCAATCGCTGGAGAATAAACTGGATGAGCTTTGTTCGAGACTATCCTACCAACGGGACATTAAAAACTGTAATATCTTATGTTTCACTGAGTCGTGGCTGAATGACAACATGGAAAATATACAGTTGGCTGTGTTTTCCCGTGCATCAGCAGGACAGAGCAGCTACGTCCGGTAAGACAAGGGGTGGTGGTATGTGTCTATTTATCAATAACAGCTGGTGCGCGATGTCTAATATTAAACACTTCTTAGGGATAGGGGGCAGTATTTTCACGTCCGGATGAAAAGCATGCCCAAAGTAAACTGCCTTTTACCCAGGCCCAGAAGCTAGGAAATGCATATAATTGGTAGATTTTGATAGAAAACACTCTAAAGTTTCTAAATCTGTTAAAATAATGTATGTAAGTATAACATAACTGATTTGGCAGGCGAAACCCAGAGGACAAACCATCCAGGGGGGTTTCTATGGGAAGCTCTATTTAATAGGAACCTGGTTGCAATTTCTATGGCTTCCACTAGATGTCAACAGTCTTTAGAAATTGGTTGATGTTATTCTTTTGAAAAATGAGGAAGTAGGGCTGTTCATTGTGAGTGTCAAGCCAAGTGGACTCTTCTGTTTTTGCGTGTGAATTGGAACGCGCTTCACGTTGTATTTATCTAGTGTTGAACACAGTATATTCTGTCTTAAATTGTATAGATTATTTACGTTTTAGGATACCTAAGGTTGGATTAGGAACGTTGTTTGAAATGTTTGGACCAAGTTTACAGGTAACTTATTAGATACTTTGTAGGCATGTTGGGCGAGTTGGAACCGGTGCATTTCTGAATCAAACGCGCCAAATAAATTGAAATTTTTTGGACATAAAGAAGGACATTATAGAACAAAAGGACGATTTGTGATGTTTCTGGGACATTTTGGAGTGCCAACAGAAGAAGATCTTCAAAGGTAAGGCATTCATTATATCGCTATTTCTGACTTTTGTCCCGCACCTGCCTGGTTGAAATCTGATTTTCATGTGATTGTATGCGGGGCGCTGTCCTCAGATAATCGCATGGTCTGCTTTCGCTGTAAAGCTTTTTGAAATCTGACACAGCGGCTGGATTAACAAGAAGTTAAGCTTTATTTTGATGTATAACACTTGTATGTGTAACGGCTTTCTTCTGTGGTGGACGAAGGATAAGACCAAAGCGCAGTGTGGTTAGTGTTTTATCATCTTTAATAACAACAAAAAACGTGAACATTACAAAATACAAAACAATAAATGTGGAAAAACCGAAACAGTCATATCTGGTGCATAGAACACAAAGACAGAAGACAACCACCCACAAAACCCAACACAAAACAGGCTACCTAAAAATGGCTCCCAATCAGAGACAAACGACTAACACCTGCCTCTGATTGGGAACCATATCAGGACAAACACAGACACAGGAAAACTAGACACACAACATAGAATGCCCACTCAGCTCACGTCCTGACCAACACTAAAACAAAGACAACACAAAAGAACTATGGTCAGAACGTGACAGTATGTTTTATACATTTTTATTGTGAGTATTTCTGTTTTTGAATTTGGCGCGCTGCAATTTCACTGGATGTTGTCATATCAATCCCGTTAACGGGATTCGAGCTGGAAGGGATCACTAAGAAGTTTTAAGGAAGTCTCGAGGTATTGTTTGCCTGAGTTAGAGTACCTCATGATAAACTGCATACCACACTATCTAACAAAAGAGTTTTCATTCATATTTTTCATAGCCGTCAATTTACCACCACAAACTGATGCTGGCACTAAGACCGCTATCAACAAGCTGTATAAGGCCATAAGCAAACAAGAAAATGCTCATCCAGAAGCGATGCTACTAGTTGCCTGAGACTTTAATGCAGGAAAACTCTAATCCTTTTTACCTAATTTCTACCAGTATGTCACATATGCAACCAGTGGGGAAAAAAAACAAAGCTCTCTCTCGCCCTCCATTTGGAAAATCTGACCAAAGTTCTATCCTCCTGATTCCTGCTTACAAGCAAAAACTAAAGCAGGGAGTACCAGTGACTCGCTCAATATGGAAGTGGTCAGATGATGTGGACCCTACGCTACAGACTGGAATATGTTCCGGGATTCTTTCAATGGCATTGAGGAGAATACCACCTCAATCACCGGCTTCATCAGTGAATGCATCGACGACGTCTTCCCCACAGTGACCGTACATACATATTCCAAACAGAAGCCATGGTTTACAGGCAACATCCACACCGAGCTAAAAGCCAGAGCGTCGTTTTCAAGGAGCGGGACACTAATCCAGATGCTTATAAGAAATCCAGCTATGCCCTCAGACGAACCATCAAACAGGCAAAGCGTGGTAGGGCTTGCAAACTATTACTACCCAACCATGAGCTGTCCAGTGATGCGAGTCTACCAGATGGTCTAAATGCCTTATATGCTCGCTTCAAGGCAAGCAAGCATGAGAGCCCCCGCTGTTCCGGACAACTCGTGATCACGCTCTCCATAGCCGATGTGAGCAAGACCGTTAAAAAGGTAAACATTCACAAGGCCACGGGCCCAGACAGATTACTAGGACGTGTACTCAAAGCGTGCGCGGACAAACTGGCAACTGACATTTTCAACCTCTCCCTGACCGAGTCTGTAATACCTACATGTTGCAAGCAGACCACCATAGTTCCTGCACCCAAGAAAGTGAAGGTAACCTACCTAAATGACTACCGCCCTGTAGCACTCACATCGGTAGCCACGAAGTGCTTTGAAAGTCTGGTCATGGCTCACATCAACACCATCATCACAGAAAACCTAGACCCACTCCAATTCACATACGTCCCAACAGATCCACAGATGACACAATCTCAATCGCACTCCACACTGCCTTTTCCCACCTGGACAAAAGGAACACCAATGTGAGAATGCTGTTCATTGACTACAGCTCAGCGTTCAACACCATAGTGCCCACAAAGCTCATCACAAAGCTAAGGACCGTGGGACTAAACATCTCCCTCTGCAACTGGATCCTGGACTTCCTGACGGGCCACCCCCAAGTGGTAAGGGTAGGCAAGAATGCATCTGCCATGCTGATCCTCAACACAGGGGCCCCTCAGGGGGACGTGCTTAGTCCCCTCCTGTACTTCCTGTTCACCCACAACTGCGTGGCCAAGGACGACTCCAACACCATCATTAAGTTTGCTGATGACACAACGGTGAAAGGCCTGATCACCGACAACGATGAGACAGCCTATATGGACGAGGTCAGAGACCTGGCAGTGTGGTGCCAGGACAACAACCTCTCCATCAACGTGAGCAAGACAAAGGAGATGATTCTGGACAGGAAAAGGAGTGCTGAATGCCAATGCCCTCATTCCAATTGACGGGGCTGTAGTGGAGCACGTAGAGAGTTTCAAGTTCCTTGATGTCCACATCACCAACAAACGTTCATGGTCCAAACACATCAAGAAACTTCTGAATAGACAACGCCTTTCCCCCCTCAGAAGACTGAAAAGATTAGGCATGTCCCCAGATCCTCAAAAGGTTCTACAGCTGCACCATTAGAGAGCCTCCTGATCGTTTATGTCATCGCCTGGTATGGTAACTGCTCGGCTTCCGACGGTTATTTTATTGTGTTACTTTTAATTACATTTTTTACTTTAGTTAATTTAGTAAATATTTTCTTAACTCTATTTCTTGAACTGCATTGTTGGTTAAGGGCTTGTAAGTAAGCATTTCACGGTAACGTCTACACCTGTTGTATTCGGCGCATATGCCAAATAAAAATTTATTTTGATTTCTGCTGTACTGAACTCTACTTTTCTTTACTGTACTGTTCTCTACTCTACTGTACTGTTATGTACTGGAACTGTTCTCTACTGTGCTCTACTGTAGTGTGCTCTCCTAACTTGTGAAACATAATCCGGCCAGGGCAGACTGACCAAATTTCAACTACTTTTCAACATCCTCAGTGTAAAATGGAAAGAGGGTAAGTGGTAGGTGTCATGGTAGGTGTCAGTAAGAGCCGTGTTGAGGTTGAGGTTACATTAACTGGGGAGAGAGAGAAGAGAAAGAGTCTTGGTTTGACCACCAGATGACAGAAAGAGAAAGAAAACAGTTATGAGCTGAACATAACTCTATGCCAGTCGATCAGAGGACAGAAGCAGGTGTGGTTTGTGACTACCATGATTTCCCATTGTAATCAATTCAATTGCAGTAAGTCCGTTACTGTCACGTCTACTCCCGCTCTTCCCCTCCGGTGTTCGACGTCACCGCTATATAAACCACCGGTCTTGGGATCCACCATTACGCACACCTGGCATCAATCATTACGCACACCTGCATGTCATCATGAGATACACCTGGACTCTACTACCTCACCTATTACCTCCCCTATAACTGGCAGTCCCTTAGGTTCTTTCCCCAGTCAGTATTGTTGCTGTGTTTATGCGTAGAGGCTATGTTTATGTTGTCTCATTCTATGTTTGTTGGTTTATTAAACATTTCACCTGCCCCTGCTTCTCGACTCTCAGCGTCTCCGTTACAGATTTTTCTGTCATTCTGATTCCGATTGGGTAACAAAATTAGGAGTTTTAATCACTTAATAATTTATAAAGAAACTTGATATCAGTAAAAACTAACTAATTGGTAGGTCTACCTTTACTTGTTACTTCTGTGAACTTTCATTATCCTCATGAGGCAGAAAAATTTGAAAATAACTTAATGTGCTACTGGAGTTCCTGATTTGGGCTCATTTTAGATTTGGTTAATTAAGAAATGCTGAATTGAAACGTGAGTTGGTTTCGGGGGGTGGTTTTATGTGGGTGTCTCTTAGCAGGTGGGAAAAGGAACCCAAATCATTTAGCCAATTGAAAGAGTCTATTGATGCACCCATGCGTCAATCTAATTAACACAATAAAAAAGTCCCCAGCAAAATCCGTCAGTTTAAACTACTTAGGGACCGACAATAAATTACACAATGTAAATGAGAAAACATTTTCATGCTGATCACCTTTTATTTTTCTAGTTTAGTTTTTTTGTTTTCAATATTTGTATATGGATTTCTACAAGTTATAGTTGGTTTGAGGTTTTTAAGTCATTACAATTTGGAGCTATTGAAATTTGAACACCTTGTCCAATGTACATTATGTAATTTACCGATGGTCTCTAACTAGCCCCATAGGGGTATCTAATGTCAACCCAAATTTACCACGGTATTATGATTAAGTTGTGTGCAGCTGCACTCCAAATTGATGATTACTTGTGTGCTGCCAGCTGTGGGAATGTTGGCAGGATTGAAACAAACCCAACCTTCATATATGTTATGATGCAGTCACAATCACAAGTCTCACAAAACATATTTTTTTGGACGAGAATAACTTCGTGACCCAAATTATTCTATTTACATTTTGAAGTAAATTTTGCCAGTAGAATAAATGTTTCTGACTCATATTGATGCCACGGGCTGTTTTCTAAACGAGAAGTCGATTTTTTAGTCGAAGTTGCTCTTTAAAGATATGTGTGTTTTTGGTAACGGAATTACAAGGTACAATGCAGTGCTTCTTAAACTTACAGAAGGCAAATAATTTTTCAAAAACTAAATATAGGTCTTGATATTAGTTGTTAGGGCCCTTTACTTCAACATTGTTGTGTTTTGATGTATTATAACATCTTTTAAAACTTTTTCTGGTACATGTCTAAGACCTCTTTTCCATCTGTTTGACCAGAAATCACTGAGTCTGTGCTTATTCCTAAATGCCTTAATTTCTCAAATATATAGACCTCATAGCTTTCATTTGACACCCAATTTTGTGCTCATAGGGGTCCTTTTACATGGAAATGCCCTACAGTAATGGCCCTTCGCCATTTGCCTCTGTCTCTCCAATCATGTCTTCTTTCAATGCACTTGGTTTTAAAGGCACACCTCAACTTTGATTCTCCTAACTGCATTTAATAAGGCTCGTTCATAGAAATGGGGGAAAGTGAGGGGTAATTTGCATGCCTTTGAAGACTAAAAGCACGGCACCTTTCAACCTGAAAGGTAAAAAACCCACCAATTCAAACACACAGATTGATGGTAATGATTGCAGTAATACATTTTATTATATATCTGGAATTCCTTGACTGAGATAGAGAAAAGGAATTAAAGAGTATTTCTGCATATCAAAGTGTGCAGTTTTGCCATTAAATAAGAAGTAAAGTATACTCTTTGGCGCTGAAAAATGTGACAAACAGTACAAAGGGCTTGCTTTACATTATACAGCATGCACACATACAGTACATATACACATACATATATATATATATATATATATATATATATATATATATATATATATATATATATAAACACAGTATGCACTCACTGGACAGTTAATTAGGTATACCACCCAGTTCACGAAAATGGATCGCTCATACAGACAGTGAGTCAGGCAAACAGGCATCTTGCCATTCAGTTACTGTTCGATTGAACATTGGAATTGGCAAAATGAGTGACCTAAGCGACTTTGAGTGTGGAATGATTGTCACTGCCAGGCGCTGGATCCAGAATCACAGAAATGTCCGCCCTCCTGGGCTTTTCATGCATGACAGTGTCTAGGGTTTACCAAGTATGGTGCGACAAACAAAGTACATCCAGTCAGAAAAAACAGCTTGTTGATGAGAGAGGTCAAAGGAGAAAGGCAAGAATCATGCAAGCCACGAACAGACAAATAACTGTGCAGTACAACAGTGGTGTGCAGAATGATATCTTGGAACACAAAATGTGTTAATCCTTGTCACGGATAGGCTTATTGCAGCAGACAACCACATCAGGTTCCACTCCTATCAGCTCGAAAAACAAGAAGAAGCGGCTCCAGTGGGCATGCAATCACCAACACAGGATAATTGATACCCCTTGATATCCCTTCATACCAACTGAGCAATGGTTGAATACCATAGAGTATCTGAACATTGTTGCTGAGCATCTTTGGGATGAAGTGGAATGGGCTGTTCGCAACCTGAATATACCGCCATCCAATCTACAGCAACTGTAATGGTCGTCTGTTGAAGAAGGTGTGGACCAAAGCGCAGCTTGGTAAGTGTTCTAGCTTTTAATTGAAACTGAATAGTAATAACAAAATAACAAAGAGAATAACCGAAACAGTACTGTCAGGTGCAAAACACTAAACAGAAAATAACTACCCACAAAATGTGGGAAATGTGGGAAAAAGCTACCTAAGTATGGTTCTCAATCAGAGACAACGATAGACAGCTGCCTCTGATTGAGAACCACACCCAACCAAACACAAAGAAATACAAAACATAGAAAATGAACATAGAATGCCCACCCAAATCACACCCTGACCAAACCAAAATAGATACATAAAACGCTCGCTACGGTCAGGGCATGACAGTACCCCCCCAAAGGTGCGGACTCCGGCCACAAAACCTGAACCTATAGGGGAGGGTCTGGGTGGGCATTTCTCCGCGGTGGCGGCTCTGGCGAGGGACGTAGACCCCGCTCCACCTCTGGCTCGGCCCACTTAGGTGGCGCCTCTAGAGCAGGGATCCTCGCCGCCGACCCCGGACTGGGGACCCTCGTAGCGGGCCCCGGGCTGAAGGGCGCCTCTGGATGCTCCGGGCTGGAGGGAGACTCTGGCAGCTCCGGGCTGGAGGGAGACTCTGGCAGCTCCGGACAGGAGGGAGACTCTGGCAGCTCCGGACAGGAGGGAGACTCTGGCAGCTCCGGACAAGTGGGAGACTCTGGCAGCTCCGGACAGGAGGGAGACTCTGGCAGCTCCGGACCGGAGGGAGACTCTGGCAGCTCCGGACCGGAGGGAGACGCTGGCGGCTCCGGACTGGGGATCGTCACTGGAGGCTCCGGACTGGGGATCATCGCTGGAGGCTCCGGACTGGGCATCGACGCTGGAGGCTCCGGACTGGGGATCTACGCTGGAGGCTCCGGACTGAGGATCGTCGCTGGAGGCTCCGGACTGGGGATCGTCGCTGGAGTCTCTGAACTGAAGGGCGTCACTGGAGTGGAGAGACACACAGGAGGCTTCGTGCCATGGATCATCATTGGAGGCTTCTTGCCCTGGATCACCACTTGAGTGGAGAGACACACAGGAGACCTGGCTCTGGGAGAAGGCCCAGGACTCACCAGGCTGGGGAGACATGGAGGAGGGTTAGGGCTTAGCACAGGCACAGGACTCACCAGTCTGGGGAGACATGCAGGAGGTCTCTTCCTTGGCCGAGGCACCGGATACACTGGTCCGTGGAGGCGCACTGGTGGTCTCGAGCGCATAGCTAGCACAACTTGTCCTGGCTGGATACCCCCTGTAGCCTGGCAAGTGCGGGGAGCTGGAACAGGCCGCACTGGGCTGTGCTGACGAACCGGGGACACCGTGCGTAGGGCTGGTGCAGGATAACCCAAGCCGAGGAGACGCACTGGAGGCCAGATGCGCTGAGCCGGCACCATCCCTCCTGGCTCGATGCCCACTCTAGCCCGGCCGATGCGAGGAGCTGCGATGTAGCGCACCGGGCTACGAGTGCGCACTGGGGACACCTTGCGCGTCACCGCATAACACGGTGCGTGCCGGGTCAATCTATCCCAATCTCTACCACAGAGTTCTGCAGCGATACGCAATCCCATCTGGTTTGATTCAACACACCTCCATGCTGTGTAAGGGCTATTTGACCAAGAAGGAGAGTGATGGAGTGCTGCATCAGATGACCTGGCCTCCACAATCACCCAATTTCAACCCAATTGAGATGGTTTGGGATGAGTTGGACCACAGAGTGAAGGAAAGGCAGCCAACAAGTGCTCAGTATGTGGGAACTCCTTCAAGACTATTGGAAATGCATTCCAGGTGATGCTGGTTGAGAGAATGCCAAGGGTGTGCAAAGCTGTCATCAAGGCAAAGGGTGTCTACTTTGAAGATTCTGAAATATCACATTTACATAAGTATTCAGACCCTCTACTCAGTACTTTCTTGAAGGAACCTTTGGCAGCAATTACAGCCTTGAGTCAACTTGGGTAAGACGCTTGTAGGATGTCAAGAGAACGCTACCTGCCCGAATGCATAGTGCCAACTGGAAAGTTTGATGGATGAGGAATAATGGCCTGGGGCTATTTTTCATGATTTGGGCTAGGCCCCTTTGTTCCAGTGAAGGGAAATCATAACGTTACAGCATGCAATGACATTCTAGACGATTCTGTGCTTCCAACTTTGTGGCAACAGTTTGGGGAAGGCCCTTTCCTGTTTCAGCATAACAATGCCCTCATGCACAAAACGATTTCCGTGTAGAAATGGTTTGTCGAGATCGGTGTGGACGAACTTGACTGGCCTGCACCCCTGACCTCAACCCCATCAAACACCTTTGGGATGAATTGGAACACCAACAGCGAGTCAGGCCTAATCGCCCAACATCAGTGCCCGACCTCACTAATGCTGTAGCGGCTGAATGGAAGCAAGTCCCCGCAGCAGTGTTCCAACATCTAGTGGAAAGCCTTCCCAGAAGAGTGTAGGCTGTTATAGCAGCAAAGGGGGGACCAACTCCATATTAATGGTAATGATTTTAGAATGAGATGTTCGACGAGCAGGTGTACTTTTGGTCATGTGGTGTATGTACAATTTGTTTTGATTTAGAATGGTCCATTATCAAATGGGCAGGAACAGGGGCAGAGGAAATATGTCATCAGTATGCTCTCCAATAGCGAATGGAGGCCGCTTTCCTGACGGTTCGTTTTTCAATGATGCTGTGTAGGCGGCTACTTCGGTTTTATAGCGGAGCATGTGCTTAATATGAGCAGCTGAGAAATAAATATAAAAACACTTATTTCACTCCAAGGCTCAACCACTGTTTGAGGAGCATGGTCTGTGCTGATGAGAGAGGATTATTATTTTATGAGCATGGCCTTATTTCTATTACAGCATATTGGATGAATGTCATTCATATTCCATTCACCCAGTTCAATGTCACATCGATAGGTTTAGGCTACTACATGATACTAGAATTTTCCCTGTTCCCATCATGAAGTTGCGACTACCTAGCCTATGAATAAAATTTGACAAAGTACTGTAGGTCGAGAGAATTTTGAGTAATCAAGGTCACAGACAGTGACACATTCAATACCTCCTTGCACACTTTTGCCTGCATCTAGCTGACTTAGGGTGTAATCATTAGTCCAAGAGTTACAAATGAGAGTTTCTATTGGACAAATTAAGGTATGTTTATCAAAATAAAATAAAATAAAATGTTATATGTCACATGCGCCGGATACAACAGGTGTAGACCTTACCGTGAAATGATTACTTACAAGACCTTAACCAACAATGCAGTTCTAAGAAAATAGAGTTAAGAAAATATTTACTGAATAAACTAAAGTAAAAAAACGAAAAAAAGTAACACAATAAAATAACAATAATGAGGCTATACCGAGTCAATGTGCGGGGGTACAGGTTAGTTGATGTCATTTGTACATGTAGGTAGGGGTGAAGTGACTAAGCATCGATAATGAACAGTGAGTATCGTGCAAATAGTCCGGGTGGCCATTTGATTAATTGTTCAGCAGGCTTATGGCTTGGGGGTAGTAGCTGTTAAGGAGCCTTTTGGACCTAGACTTGGCGCTCCGGTATCGCTTGATGTGCGGTAGCAGAGAGAACAGTCTATGACTTTGGTGAGTGGAGACTTTGACTATTTTTTGGCCTTCCTCTGACCCCGCCGAGTATATAGGTCTTGGATGGCAGGAAGCTTGGCTCCAGTGATGCACTGGGCTGTACGCACTACCCTCTGTAGCGACTTATGGTAGGATGCCGAGCAGTTGCCATACCAGGCAGTGATGCAACCGGTCAAGAAGCTCTCGATGGTGCAGCTGTAGAACTTTTTGAGGATCTGGGGACCTATGCCAAATCTTTTCAGTCATCTGAGGGGAAAAGGCGTTGTCGTGCCCTCTTCACAACTTTCTTGGTGTGTTTGGACCAATGTGGTAATACAGTGTCAGAAAGTATTCATAGCATTTGACTTATTGCACATTTTGTTGTGTTACAAAATGAATTAAATATACTTTTTTGTCACCCATCGATACACAATATCCCATAATGACAAAGTGAAAACATATTTTTACAAAGTTATTGAAAATGAAATACAGAAATATCTAATTTATATAAGCAACCTGGTCACCCATGATATAAGTCAGTATTCAACATCCGTCCATGTCTGAGGACATCGGGAGTTAACATGAAAACCAGCCACTAAGGGCCACAGCAAGCACTGTTACCTTCAAGGTGGGTGGCAGATAGCATAGTGGTTAGTGTGTTGGGCCAGTAACCAAAAGGTTGCTGGATCAAATCCCTGAGCTGACAAAGTAAAAGGCTGTTGTTCTACCCCTGAACAAGGCAGTTAACCCACTGTTCCCCGGTACTCTTATATTGTAAAAAATAATTTGTTATTAACTTCTTATGGCTGGGGGCAGTATTGAGTAGCTTGGATGAATAAGGTGCCCAGCGTAAACTGCCTGCTACTCAGGCCCAGCTGCTAATATATGCATATTATTAGTAGATTTGGATAGAAAACACTCTGAATTTTCTAAAATTGTTTGAATGGAGTCTGTGAGTATAACAGAACTCAAATGGCAGGCAAAAACCTGAGAAAAAATCCAACCAGGAAGTGGGAAATCTGAGGTTTGTAGTTTTTCAACTCATCGCCTATCGAACATACAGTGGGATATTGGTCATATTGCACTTCCTAAGGCTTACACTAGATGTCAACAGTATTTTGAACCTTGATTGATGCTTCTACTGTGAAGGAGGGGGGAATGAGGGCTCTTTGAGTCATGGATCTGGCAGAGTGCCATGAGCTGACCACGTGAGTTTGGATTGTGTACTGAACGCGTGTACAAAAAGGAGTTATTTGGACATAAATGATGGACTTTATGGAACAAATCAAACATTTATTGTGGAACTGGGATTCCTGGGAGTGCATTCTGATGAAGATAATCAAAGGTAAGGGAATATTTATAATGCTATTCTGACATCTGTTGACTCCACAACATGGCGGATATCTTTATGGCTTGTTTGGGCTCTGAGCGCTGTACTCAGATTATAGCACAGTGTGCGTTTTCCGCAATATAAAAAAAAAATCTGAAGGAGCGGTTGCATTAAGGAGAGGTTTATCTAAAGTTCCATGTGTAATACTGGTATCTTTTATCAATGTTTATTATGAGTATTTCTGTAAATTGATCTCTGCACAATCACCGGATGTTTTGGAGGCAAAACATTACTGAACATAACGCGCCAATGTAAACTAAGATTTTTTTTATATAAATATGAACTTTATCGAACAAAACATACATGTATTGTGTAACATGAAGTCCTATGAGTGTCATCTGATGAACACCATCAAAGGTTAGTGATTCATTTTATCTCTATTTCTGCTTTTTGTGACTCCTCTCTTTGGCTGGAAAAATGGCTGTGTTTTTCTGTGACTAGGTACTGACCTAACATAATCAGATGGTGTGCTTTCGTCGTAAAGCCTTTTTGAAATCAGACACTTTGGTGGGATTTACAACAAGTGTATCTTTAAAATGGTGTAAAATACTTGTATGTCAGAGGAATTTTAATTATGAGATTTCTGTTGTTTTGAATTTGGCACCCTGCACTTTCTCTGGCTGTTGTCATATCGATCCCGTTAACGGGATCCCAGTCATAAGAACTGACTTGCTTAGTTAAATATATATTTTTAAGTAGGTTTTGGTTTTGTTGAGCCGGTTTGCATCTGCCTCTCATTCCAAAGGTTGCAAGTTCGAATCCAACAATGGAAAGTTGCTTTTGATATTTTTGTTTAAAGCCTATCCCAAACCCTAACCCTTACCTTAACCATTCAGAGTTAATGCCTGACCTTATTAAGTCTTCTTAAGTCTCTCGCCACTGAGTTAGGAAGGACACCTATATCTTTGTAGTGATTGGGTGTATTGATACACCATCCAAAGTGTAATTAATAACTTCACCATGCTCAAAGGGATATTCATTGTCTGCTTGTTCTATTTTTACCCATCTACAAATAGGAGCCCTTCTTTGTGAGGCATTGGAAAACCTCCCAGGTCTTTATGGTTGAATCTGTGTTTGAAATTCACTGCTCGATTGAGTGACCTTACAGATAATTGTATGTGTGGGTAGTCATTCAAAAAACATGTTAAACACTTTACTGCACTTGCAACTTAGTATGTGACTTGTTCAGCATATTTTTACTTCTACTTCTAGTTTTACTTTACTGCTTGCCATATCAAAGGGGTATAATACTTATTGACTGACATTTCAGCTTTTAATTTGTAACTAATTTGAAAAAAAAATAAAAAAATAAACATATTTACACTTTGCCTTAATGTACAGTAGTGCAGCGTAATGTAGTGCAGCATAATGTAGTAATGTAGTGCAGCGTAATGTAGTGCAGCATAATGTAGTTATGTAGTGCAGCGTAATGTAGTGCAGCATATAGTAGTAATGTAGTGCAGCGTAATGTAGTGCAGCGTAATGTAGTAATGTAGTGCAGCGTAATGTAGTGCAGCGTAATGCAGTGCAGTGTAATGTAGTGCAGCATAATGTAGTGCAGCGTAATGTAGTGCAGCATAATGCAGTAATGTAGTGCAGCATAATGGAGTAATGTAGTGCAGCATAATGTAGTAATGTAGTGCAGCGTAATGTAGTGCAGCATAATGTAGTGCAGCGTAATGTAGTGCAGCATAATGTAGTAATGTAGTGCAGCATAATGTAGTAATGTAGTGCAGCATAATGCAGTAATGTAGTGCAGCATAATGTAGTGCAGCATAATGTAGTAATGTAGTGCAGCATAATGTAGTGCAGCGTAATGTAGTGCAGCGTAATGTAGTGCAGCATAATGTAGTGCAGCATAATGTAGTGCAGCATAATGTAGTGCAGCATAATGTAGTAATGTAGTGCAGTGTAATGTAGTGCAGCGTAATGTAGTGCAGCATAATATAGTGCAGCATAATGTAGTAATGTAGTGCAGCGTAATGTAGTGCAGCGTAATGTAGTGCAGCGTAATGTAGTAATGTAGTGCAGCATAATGTAGTGCAGCATAATGTAGTAATGTAGTGCAGCATAATGTAGTGCAGCGTAATGTAGTGCAGCATAATGTAGTGCAGCATAATGTAGTAATGTAGTGCAGCGTAATGTAGTGCAGCGTAATGTAGTAATGTAGTGCAGCGTAATGTAGTAATGTAGTGCAGCATAATGTAGTGCAGCATAATGTAGTGCAGCATAATGTAGTGCAGCATAATGTAGTAATGTAGTGCATCATAATGTAGTGCAGCGTAATGTAGTGCAGCATAATGTAGTGCAGCATAATGTAGTGCAGCATAATGTAGTGCAGCATAATGTAGTGCAGCATAATGTAGTAATGTAGTGCAGCGTACTGTGATGCAGCGTAATGTAGTGCAGCATAATGTAGTGCAGCATAATGTAGTAATGTAGTGCAGCGTAATGTAGTGCAGCGTAATGTAGTGCAGCGTAATGTAGTGCAGCGTAATGTAGTAATGTAGTGCAGCATAATGTAGTGCAGCATAATGTAGTAATGTAGTGCAGCATAATGTAGTGCAGCGTAATGTAGTTCAGCATAATGTAGTGCAGCATAATGTAGTAATGTAGTGCAGCGTAATGTAGTGCAGCGTAATGTAGTAATGTAGTGCAG
The DNA here is from genome assembly GCF_029448725.1 of Salvelinus fontinalis. Lineage (NCBI taxonomy): Eukaryota > Metazoa > Chordata > Actinopteri > Salmoniformes > Salmonidae > Salvelinus > Salvelinus fontinalis. The sequence continues at coordinate 19,421,632 of NC_074692.1, forward strand.
CGTAATGTAGTGCAGCGTAATGTAGTAATGTAGTGCAGCATAATGTAGTGCAGCATAATGTAGTAATGTAGTGCAGCATAATGTAGTGCAGCATAATGTAGTGCAGCATAATGTAGTGCAGCATAATGTAGTAATGTAGTGCAGCGTAATGTAGTGCAGCGTAATGTAGTGCAGCATAATGTAGTGCAGCATAATGTAGTAATGTAGTGCAGCGTAATGTAGTGCAGCGTAATGTAGTGCAGCGTAATGTAGTAATGTAGTGCAGCATAATGTAGTGCAGCGTAATGTAGTGCAGCGTAATGTAGTGCAGCATTATGTAGTAATGTAGTGCAGCGTAATGTAGTAATGTAGTGCAGCGTAATGTAGTGCAGCGTAATGTAGTAATGTAGTGCAGCATAATGTAGTGCAGCATAATGTAGTGCAGCGTAATGTAATGCAGCATAATGTAGTAATGTAGTGCAGCATAATGTAGTAATGTAGTGCAGCATAATGTAGTGCAGCATAATGTAGTAATGTAGTGCATCATAATGTAGTGCAGCGTAATGTAGTGCAGCATAATGTAGTGCAGCATAATGTAGTGCAGCATAATGTAGTGCAGCATAATGTAGTAATGTAGTGCAGCGTACTGTGATGCAGCGTAATGTAGTGCAGCATAATGTAGTGCAGCATAATGTTTTAATGTAGTGCAGCGTAATGTAGTGCAGCGTAATGTAGTGCAGCGTAATGTAGTGCAGCGTAATGTAGTAATGTAGTGCAGCATAATGTAGTGCAGCATAATGTAGTAATGTAGTGCAGCATAATGTAGTGCAGCGTAATGTAGTGCAGCATAATGTAGTGCAGCATAATGTAGTAATGTAGTGCAGCGTAATGTAGTGCAGCGTAATGTAGTAATGTAGTGCAGCGTAATGTAGTGCAGCGTAATGTAGTAATGTAGTTCAGCATAATGTAGTGCAGCATAATGTAGTAATGTAGTGCAGCATAATGTAGTGCAGCATAATGTAGTGCAGCATAATGTAGTGCAGCATAATGTAGTAATGTAGTGCAGCGTAATGTAGTGCAGCGTAATGTAGTAATGTAGTGCAGCATAATGTAGTGCAGCATAATGTAGTAATGTAGTGCAGCGTAATGTAGTGCAGCGTAATGTAGTGCAGCGTAATGTAGTGCAGCGTAATGTAGTGCAGCGTAATGTAGTAATGTAGTGCAGCATAATGTAGTGCAGCATAATGTAGTAATGTAGTGCAGCATAATGTAGTGCAGCGTAATGTAGTGCAGCATAATGTAGTGCAGCGTAATGTAGTGCAGCGTAATGTAGTAATGTAGTGCAGCATAATGTAGTGCAGCGTAATGTAGTGCAGCGTAATGTAGTGCAGCATTATGTAGTAATGTAGTGCAGCGTAATGTAGTAATGTAGTGCAGCGTAATGTAGTGCAGCGTAATGTAGTAATGTAGTGCAGCATAATGTAGTGCAGCATAATGTAGTAATGTAGTGCAGCGTAATGTAGTGCAGCATAATGTAGTAATGTAGTGCAGCGTAATGTAGTGCAGGATAATGTAGTAATGTAGTGCAGCGTAATGTAGTGCAGCATAATGTAGTAATGTAGTGCAGCGTAATGTAGTGCAGCGTAATGTAGTACAGCGTAATGTAGTGCAGTGTGTAGGCCTATGACAAACATCTAAGTTTGATCAATTTTAAATTCCGGCTGTTACACAACAAAATTAGGAAAAAGTCAAGTGGTGTGAATACTTTCTGAAGGCACTGTATATTCTGTATAGCTAAAGGTAAAGTGTCAGCCTATTAATTATAAAAAATATATTTTTAAAGCCCTATTACTAGGCTATTTAAAACCAAATAAGAATGTGCTATAATTTTAGGCCAACTGTAAGCCGCTCTGCGCAATCAATGAACCAACAGCATTGCCTAGGGCTATAAGTTGTTTCCCAGACTCATGGATAGGGTCCTGCCCATTATTGCAATTAAGGCTGATCTTTAGGATGGGAGGCACTGTTAGGAGAGCCTCGCTCCGTTAAAATGGAACAGCTGAAAAGCACAGTGACAAAATGACATTATCTGCTTGTTGTTCTACGCCACAGTTAATGTCAATAGAGGTTTGACATTAAGAAGAGTTGTTTTAAATGTAGTGCAGCGGTGCAGCGTAATGTAGTGCAGCATACTGTACAATAGTGCAGAGTAATGTACAGTAGAGCAGCGTAATGTAGTGCAGCGTACTGTACAATAGTGCAGAGTAATGGACAGTAGAGCAGCGTAATGTAGTGCAGCGTACTGTACAATAGTGCAGAGTAATGTACAGTAGCACAGCGGAATGTAGTGCAGCATAATGCAGTGCAGCATAATGCAGTGCAGCATAATGTAGTGCAGCGTAATGTAGTGCAGTGTAATGTAGTGCGGCATAATGCAGTGCAGCGTAATGCAGTGCAGCGTAAAGCAGTGCAACGTAATGCGGTGCAGCGTAATGCAGTGCAGCGTAATGTAGTAATGTAGTGCAGCGTAATGTAGTGCAGCATAATGCAGTGCAGCGTAATGCAGTGCAGCGTAATGCGGTGCAGCGTAATGTAGTGCAGCATAATGTAGTGCAGCGTAATGCATTGCAGCGTAATGCGGTGCAGCGTAGTGCAGTGCAGTGTAATGTAGTGCAGCGTAATGTAGTGCAGGATAATGCAGTGCAGCGTAATGCAGCGCAGCGTAATGCAGTGCAGTATAATGCAGTGCAGTGTAATGCAGTGCGGCGTAATGCTGTGCAGTGTTATGTGGTGCAGCATAATGCAGTGCAGCGTAATGTAGTGCAGCGTAATGTGGTGCAGCGTAATGCAGTGCAGCGTAATGCAGTGCAGTGTAATGTAGTGCAGCGTAATGTATTGCAGCATAATGTAGTGCAGCATAATGTAGTAATGTAGTGCAGCGTAATGTAGTGCAGCGTAATATAGTGCACCGTAATGCAGTGCAGCGTAATGCAGCGCAGCGTAATGTAGTGCAGCGTAATGTAGTGCAGCGTAATGTAGTGCAGCGCAATGCGGTGCAGCGTAGTGCAGTGCAGTGTAATGTAGTGCAGCGTAATATAGTGCAGCGTAATGCAGTGCAGCGTAATGCAGTGCAGTGTAATGCAGTGCAGTGTAATGCAGTGCGGCGTAATGCTGTGCAGTGTAATGCAGTGCGGCGTAATGCTGTGCAGCGTAATGTAGTGCAGCGTAATGTAGTAATGTAGTGCAGCGTAATGTAGTGCAGCGTAATGTAGTGCAGCGTAATGCAGTGCAGCGTAATGCAGTGCAGCGTAATGCAGTGCAGCGTAATGCAGTGCAGCATAATGCAGTGCAGCGTAATGTGGTGCAGCATAATGCAGTGCAGCGTAATGCAGTGCAGCGTAATGCAGTGCAGCGTAATGCAGTGCAGCATAATGCTGTGCAGCGTAATGCAGTGCAGCATAATGCAGTGCAGCGTAATGCAGTGCAGCATAATGCTGTGCAGCGTAATGTAGTGCAGCGTAATGTACAGTAATGCAGTGTAATGTACAATAGTGCAGTGTAATGTAGTGCAGCGTAATGTACAGTAGTGCAGCATAATGTAGTGCAGCGTCATGTAGTGCAGCGTAATGTAGTGCAGCGAATTGTAGTGCAGCGTAATGTACAGTAATGCAGCGTCATGTAGTGCAGCGTAATGTATAATAGTGCAGCGTATTGTAGTGCAGCGTAATGTACAGTAGTGCAGCGTAATGTAGTGCAGCGTATTGTAGTGCAGCATAATGTATAGTATTGCAGCGTAATGTACAGTAGTGCAGCGTAATGTAGTAATGTAGTGCAGCGTAATGTAGTAATGTAGTGCAGCGTAATGTAGTGCAGCGTAATGTAGTAATGTAGTGCAGCGTAATGTATAGTATTGCAGCGTAATGTACAGTAGAGCAGCTTAATGTAGTGCAGCGTAATGTACAGTAGTGCAGCGTAATGTAGTAATGTAGTGCAGCGTAATGTAGTGCAGCGTAATGTAGTGCAGCGTAATATAGTGCAGCGTAATGTAGTGCAGCGTAATGTAGTGCAGCGTAATGTATAGTATTGCAGCGTAATGCAGTGCAGCGTAATGCAGTGCAGCGTAATGTAATGCAGCGTAATGTAGTGCAGCGTAATGTAGTGCAGCGTAATGCAGTGCAGCGTAATGTAGTGCAGCGTAATGCAGTGCAGCGTAATGTAATGCAGCGTAATGTAATGCAGCGTAATGTAGTGCAGCGTAATGTAGTGCAGCGTAATGCAGTGCAGCGTAATGTAGTGCAGCGTAATGTAGTGTAGCGTAATGCAGTGCAGCGTAATGTAGTATAGCATAATGTAGTGCAGCATAATGTAGTGCAGCGTAATGTACAGTAATGCAGCGTCATGTAGTGCAGCGTAATGTACAATAGTGCAGTGTAATGTAGTGCAACTTAATGTACAGTAATGCAGCGTCATGTAGTGCAGCGTAATGTACAGTAGTGCAGCGTAATGTAGAGCAGCGTAATGTACAGTAATGCAGCGTAATGTACAGTAATGCAGCGTCATGTAGTGCAGCGTAATGTACAGTAATGCAGCGTCACGTAGTGCAGCGTAATGTACAGTAGTGCAGCGTAATGTAGTGCAGCGTAATGTACAGTAATGCAGCGTCATGTAGTACAGAATAATGTACAATAGTGCAGTGTAATGTAGTACAGCATAATGTACAATAGTGCAGTGTAATGTAGTGCAGCGTAATGTACAGTAATGCAGCGTCATGTAGAGCAGCGTAATGTACAGTAGTGCAGCGTAATGTAGAGCAGCGCAATGTGGTGCAGCGTAATGTACAATAGTGCAGTGTAATGTAGTGCAGCGTAATGTACAGTAATGCAGCGTCATGTAGTGCAGCGTAATGTACAGTAATGCAGCGTCATGTAGTGCAGCGTAATGTACAGTAGTGCAGCATAATGTAGTGCAGCGTAATGTACAGTAGTGCAGCATAATGTAGTGCAGCGTAATGTACAGTAGTGCAGCATAATGTAGTGCAGCGTAATGTACAGTAGTGCAGCATAATGTAGTGCAGCGTAATGTACAGTAGTGCAGCATAATGTAGTGCAGCGTAATGTACAGTAGTGCAGCATAATGTAGTGCAGCGTAATGTACAGTAGTGCAGCATAATGTAGTGCAGCGTAATGTACAGTAGTGCAGCATAATGTAGTGCAGCGTAATGTACAGTAGTGCAGCATAATGTAGTGCAGCGTAATGTACAGTAATGCAGCGTCATGTAGTGCAGCGTAATGTACAGTAATGCAGCGTAATGTAGTGCAGCGTAATGTACAGTAGTGCAGCGTAATGTAGTGCAGCGTTTTTTCAGATTGAACTACATTAGGATGAGGCTTTGTGTCGACTGTCAGTATCAGCTGAGAGAAAAAAAACTATAGGGCTTTGAAATTACAAACTATTGACTGACAAACCTCAAGAAAGACAACAAACAAACAGTCAGGGTTACATAGATTATTGTTGGTTTATTTGAAAATAAAGCTCTATGGTTGTTTACTGCAGTATGTATGAAAAATGAGAAAATAAGAGTATATTTGAAAAATGAGAAAATCAGAGTCTGTGTATTTTGTGGTTGCAAAGTGTATAAAACACACAATTACAAACATGTGAATGTGGTGGTTGCGAAATCACATTTTGTCACAGTGGATTTGGTGGTTTCTAAACATCCATGGTCTGAATCCTTCAGTTGTAGTTTAATTTCACCAGTTACAGTAGGTCACATTTTGAATGTGTTTATTATGTGTATGAAGAGCAGTACGAGAAAGTGTATCTGAGCATCCCATACCAGAAATTAAATATATTTTTTATTCTCTTCCCCATCCCTCCACACCTTCATCCCTCCCTTACCCTAGACCTTTGTTCCTACAACATTCCATTTCCCCATCCTTCCATTCCTCATCCTCCCCAGACCTCGTTCCCCAGACCTCATTTTTACAAGACAGGTTTTAGTGAGTCACCATAAAAGCAATGAGGAGCAACTAAAGTGTACAACAGAGACAGAGCCCTGTAAAGACCATCAGTCCACTCAACCTTCCTCAACAGCCCTTATTAAACTGTCCTGAACCTGAACCATGAGAGAGATAGAGAGTGAGAGAGGTGGGGGAGGCTTGGGGTGAAAAGAGACAGCAAGTGATTTTTTTTGCAAAGGGGACATTTCTGGCTCCAGAGATCATAAACAACCTGGATGTAATCTCAAACAGAGAAATGCCACAGAACTTTAACCAAGCCTGATTAAAAAAACTACAACTGAACTCACTCATTGGCAGCAAGTTTATTTCCATTAAAATGGAATTGCTATTTCAGTTTTCAGCATTGTTTTACTTTGTAACTGCAGTATTTCTCAGTTAAGTAACCATAAACACACTCATAGAAAACCATTCATAGCCCAATACAGATAACCTTGTCATCATAACATCTGCTGCAATGTCCCCCACTGTTAGAAATTATATCCCGTTTTGAATACATTGACCACATCAATTGTCCAATCCTCATTCTGTGGTACTGTAGACTAGGGTATCCCTTCTGCATGACTATATGAGTGGAGAAGATAGTGAGTTTAGTGACCCATTTAAATATTCCCCAGTTTACAACTGAATTGACCCCTCTGATATTGACATCAGGTAAGTAATAAATAATTGCATACTGTGTGAGCATACTAAGATGTATAGCTGTATATCTATGGGTCTCTGTAATGTCTGACAAAATATAGAAAAATAGTATGGCTGACAGACAAAGATAGAAAGAGGGCAAGAGAGAGAGAGAGAGAGAGAGAGAGAGAGAGAGAGAGAGAGAGAGAGAGAGAGAGAGAGAGAGAGAGAGAGAGAGAGAGAGAGAGAGAGAGAGAGAGAGAGAGAGAGAGAGAGGCTGAGAGGGGAGACAGAAAGAGATGCTATAGAGAAGGCAGTGAGCAGGAGAGTTATCAAAGTGGCTCTATGCATTCAAATGAGTTTATTGATCGTCCAGCAGATCGATTCTGTATTTATAACACATGAGAAGGCTGAATCAATGCATACTTAATGTGTAAAGAGGCGGGGGAGGGGGGGGGGCAGTGGGGCAGGATGGGGGCAAGAGGTGGGTAGCCAGGGGTGGCGGGGATAGAGAGCTGGAGGCTTGTTAAATAATAAGCGTTTACATTTTCTGTCTATTCAGCACTGGTGAGCCTGTGCGTTTGGAATGTTTTTGTACAGGGGGTTACAGTCATATCCTTCACATTATGCCTTATTCACTGATAAGCCACTGTCAGTCAAACCCAGCAGGTGAAGCATGATGTATGATGTATGGATAGCCATTCAGAGACATGTGTGTAGTAATGGAGAGAGAGAGAGAGAGAGAGAGAGAGAGAGAGAGAGACAGGATTTTAATTAGAATATGAAAATGTTAACATTTAAACGTTAACATTCAGTATGGTTAAACAATTAGAATAATGTTTTGTTTTTAATGTCTGTATTTTACCCACATATGCACACACACACACACACACACACACACACACACACACACACACACACACACACACACACACACACACACACACACACACACACACACACACACACACACACACACACACACACACACACACACACACACACACACACACACACACACACACAAAGAAGCAGCAATAGCAGATGAGATGACAGCTCCAGTTTGAGAAGGCTGCTCTTGAGGCCGCCGTACCCACTTTTCCCCTCACAGCTACCACAGTCTTCAATTAGCATTTTAATTGTTTTCTGTTTTGTTTCAGTCTTTTTTTCTGTTCTTGCATGGGTGCATATGCTCCAAGGGCTAGTCATACCCCCTTATGATTTAAAGAGCAAACTTAAATGGATTCTGTTGTTCTATTGTTTTTGTAGCGTTAAATGTTTAGTTTCACTCATACAGGAGATAAATTATGAAAAAAATTATAACTAAAATAAAGATTATAACAATTTAATGATGTTATCAAGACTAAATAGTTTATGTTGCCAAGGCATGTCCACTGATTGCACAGTAATAGCACAGTATGTTTGTTATTCGTAAGTAGACACAGTGTAAATGGTGGAACTAGAGGCATGTCTTCATAGACCCTGTGGATAGTAGTAACAATGAAGACAGAAACACTAACAGTGGCTGATGAGCAGATATTAAAACACTGATAACTCCTGGAGGTTTATAGGTCAACACCACACCAGCGGTCGGCACAGGGACAGAGAGGTTCTGCAGCTACACCACACCAGCAGGGTGCACAGGGACATAGAGGTTCTGCAGCTACACCACACCAGCAGGGTGCACAGGGACAGAGAGGTTCTGCAGCTACACCACACCAGCAGGGTGCACAGGGACAGAGAGGTTCTGCAGCTACACCACACCAGCAGGGTGCACAGGGACAGAGAGGTTCTGCAGCTACACCACACCAGCAGGGTGCACAGGGACAGAGAGGTTCTGCAGCTACACCACACCAGCGGGGTGCACAGGGACAGAGAGGTTCTGCAGCTACACCACACCAGCAGGGTGCACAGGGACAGAGAGGTTCTGCAGCTACACCACACCAGCAGGGTGCACATGGACAGAGAGGTTCTGCAGCTACACCACACCAGCAGGGTGCACAGGGACATAGAGGTTCTGCAGCTACACCACACCAGCGGTGTGCACAGGGACAGAGAGGTTCTGCAGCTACACCACACCAGCAGGGTGCACAGGGACATAGAGGTTCTGCAGCTACACCACACCAGCGGTGTGCACAGGGACAGAGAGGTTCTGCAGCTACACCACACCAGCAGGGTGCACAGGGACAGAGAGGTTCTGCAGCTACACCACACCAGCAGGATGCACAGGGACAGAGAGGTTCTGCAGCTACACCACACCAGCAGGGTGCACAGGGACAGAGAGGTTCTGCAGCTACACCACACCAGCAGGATGCACAGGGACAGAGAGGTTCTGCAGCTACACCAACACATCCCTCCATGGGGCTCCTAAGAGGAATTCCTTTATAGACTCTGGAGCAGACCTCTATCAAGCAAGAGTAATTATTATCAATTCAATTCATAACATTCGATTAAATTCAATTGTAGTTGCGAAAATTATACAAATGACATAAATTGTGTAAGATGAATGTGTAGATGTCTAGTACTATGTTGTTCAACACATTTACATGTATGATGTAACATTTTTCAATCACAAACATTAAATGGCACCACTTTTTTTTATAAATTTGTTTTGAATGTTTTGCATTTCACTATTATTCAAATTCCTTAAAAGCCATGAACGCATCTCTGTCTTTCCCCTTACCAAAGAAAAGAATGGAGACAAAGTGAGGCCAAAATGCAAATGTTTAATTATCTATTTGGCTATGATTGCAATGATGGAGGAATCACATGCTTCAGCGGAAGAAGAGGCTCTCATCTGACCTTTACTTCAGCTGAAGATACAGTATGTAGGCCTCTACTCTTTATCTGTTAGAGGGAGAGAAAGAGAAAGAGAGAGAATGAGAGAGAGATGCAGTAGGATGCAACCGTTCCACGTTCCAACATTCTCTCACTTTCAAAATCCCTTGCATTCAACCTCCACTGGATTTAGATATAAATGTAAATCCAAAATGTCCCAAACAATCAACAAATGTGATTCAAGACATGATAGAACAATATAAAAGCCCAGGTTCTGCTGAAGCTAGACATGTGACAGACGTAAACCACCAGCTCTCGCCCCTTAAACACATGTCACAGCCTCACAGGCCTGGTGGGGTGGATGGAGGAGAGCTCGTCATGTCATGTTCAGGTCTTTCCGTTGAGAGTGGTCTCACAGAACACATAACATTTTACTGCTTTCTCCTGGCTGAGGATTCTCTGTAAGGATCCTCCAGTGGGCATGATCCGCTGTTTGACTTTTACAGCATCCTACTGCAGACTGGAGGAGCTAGGAGACTCACTCATTGCTTTATCCTACAACAGACAGACTAAAGGAGCTATAGCAGACTAACAGACTGATCTATCCAACCACTTCTCCAGGCAGGAATGACCACTGGCTTTGCCCTTATTTTATTCAGACATGGACACACACACATGCATGCATGCACACACACACACACACACACACACAGCAACTACAATCTCAACGTGCGCAGTGATTGCCACAATATTCCGCATGCACTGCGCAGCATTACAAACACTGGTCATCAATATTTCCTGATGTGGCTATGACCTATGGCAACAATACAGTTAACTAGTCAAACTTCCTGGATAACTAAAGGTTAGGTAAATATAATGAAAACTACTGTAGCCTACAGTACATGTAGCCAGATAACACACTGGCCTCAGGGGCACTTTGTAGACATATGCTTTACTGTGGATGCTATAGCCACCAGATTGAAATCAATGGTAAATGAATGTCTGTATGGTGTGAGTATGGAGTAAGGTATTGACATGGAGTCAGCCCTAGGGGCAAATTCTCAGACAATCAGCAGCAATACATTCAGACCCATGATAATATGCTTAAGCCAAACAGTTATAGCCATCTAATCTACATCAGATAGGGATGTAATAGATACTTAATTTATCATGATCATAACATTAGGTCTTTAGGTGGTCAGCGAGCACACTGTCCGCATGTTTTAGTGGGGCCAGTCTCTATATGCCGGGGAAGAAACTGGAGCCGTCCACTTCAGCAGCAGCTAAAGCTGTCATCAGGCTCGGGCCCGATTGCGGAGTGTCTGGCCCTCCACCAGGAAGGGGCCATTTCTCAGAGATTTATGGACCCGGGGAGGAGGTGAAGAGGCCCATCGATAACCCCCATAGAGGGTTCACACAGAGCAGAGAGATTCAGGGTTCCTTTCACTCCCAGCTTTACCTACAAACTACGACAGAATGGGCTTGAACAGATAGTTCATGATAGTATAGTGTTTGTATACATTTAATTACATTTTATCTGTCTTCAACACCATAAAACAGTGTTTGGTGATAAATGATAAAAGTCTACTTCCAGAGAGTCAGACATGGTCATCTGACTCTGGCCTCCTTCTTCAGTTCCACCCGCACACCTTTAATGGTCCTTCCCAATTTAAACCTCACCTCTAAAAAGCAAACATTTCTCTCTCTCTGTTCATCCACAGCCCCGTCCTGTTCCCTCCCTGATCTCCAGCATGTGTTGGCCCCTTCCCAACCCCGGCATCTGCTTTCTGCATCCTGAGCCAAGTTTATCACCACAGATCCCTTCAGTCCTCTCTCTGTAGGGTTTTTGCTCACAGGGAAACAGATTCCTATAAACTCTCCAGTGATACTGTGTAGGTTAGTATAGGACAGACTGAAACCTTGCACATTGTTGAACGTCCACTGAGGGTGACACGAAACGACCACGAAAAACAGCCTACTACTACTACTTGACGTAAGATGTCATAACTATTCAGTAAGACCTACTCTTGTTATGATACAGCTATTTTTTCTTGCTTTATGATATGCAGAGAAACCAACCAACCTAAGGAAGTGGAGTCATAACATATAACAACACGTCATATCAAGCATTAGCTGAATTCAATATCGCTTTATAACAGCTTGCCAAATATTGATATCTGTATAACTCTTATCCAGCCTTTCCGTGTTCCACTACTCTTACTTAGCATGTGTCTGGACTCTCTCTCTTTGTCACACACGCACACACACACACACACACACACACACACACACACACACACACACACACACACACACACACACACACACACACACACACACACACAAACACACACACACACACACACACACACACACACACATATAATGTGTGTGTAAGTGTATATCATCTCTCCTCCACTGTATGCCCAGATCTGCAGTGAAGGAAAGGTTATTATTTCCTCCAATAACTTCTAGTTCAAACACGAGACTAAAGTAGATAAACAGACAGTGTGAAAAATGAGCCTGTAGCTACAGCTCAAATATGGATGTTCATACTGTACACATATATTTGTCTGCATGCTGAATCATTTAATTTAACCTCACGGTGTGTTGAACATACTTGCACGAGTACATTTATTCTGTAATGGATACAATATTTTCTTCGGGTTAGGATAGAGAAAGATTTACAAATATAATTAATGGTTTCCTGAATGTAGAAGACACATTTAATTTGAGGAGAGCAGAGAAATAGACCTGCATTCTGCTTGGTATAGTAACCATGAAGGATATTCAAAGAAAATGTGTTTTTCATTAGGTATAGCTGAATCTGACACTGATTGTATAACTCTCTTTAATCACTCAAATTACATTTGCGTGTTAGCAGTGTAACCGGACTGCGGTGGATACATATTCAAATATGTATGCGTGTCTCCTTTTAATCCAGTCATCATTAAGAAAAGGAATGCAGAAGGGGACTCATTTTACGGTGGAAAAAAAGAAGAGCGCGCGAGAAGCAGACACGGCGACACACATTTGATATGGAAATAATGATCAGTACAATACATATTAAAACAGCAGGGGGCTAGGGAAGATTGGAGGAGCAATGCATGACTGACAACAGATGTATAGCCCTGCAAATTCCATTAAGGATAAGATGGGCCCGCTCTAAAGCCAGCCAAGGAATATCACTGATGTTTTTTAATTTGTCAGGTAATTTGTTCCTATGTGATTGAAGAAAGTGCTAATGTAATTGGGGAGAGTCAATCTATGAAGGGGAAAGGAGTGATGAGGAGTAGAGGGGAGGTAGGAGGGGGAAACGAGATAGAAGAGAGTGGGGGGCTGAAAAAAAGTGTGGAAAAGAAAGAAGCATGTGAGAGACATAGAAAACTATGGCTAGCGCTGAGGTTGGTAGAAAGTGGGGTATATAGAAATGAAGGAGTTATCCCATTGAAAGCTGTGGACAAATTAGAATTTTTATAGATTTGTTTATCGTTAGACATGAAAGATGAAAAAGACCAGGAAATCAGCGGCAAGTGATTTTAATGTAAGAAATCTGTTCCCAAGTATTCCCACGCATAATACAGAGACAGGTGATCGTGTACAATGTAAGCAAGGTTTGAAATGATTATGTTTTAGTCAAACATTATGTCTGTTTGGGCTTCTTACAGTCAATTTGCAGTCTACAAATGATTTGTAATTATGTTCCGGACCCCCGGCCATCCGCTCAACAACAAAAGAATGGACTCGCGGCTGTATCTAGCTGATGATCCCTGGTTTAGGGTGTGTGTGTGTGAGTGTGCATGCGTGCTCGCATTTGTGTGTGTGTGCTCAACACATGTTCCCAAGCTTCTTGATGTGGTCACTCAGCAGCCTTTGATATTTGAGCTGTCTCTTGGACTCCAGCATCCACAACAAAGCAGAGAGAGAGAGAGAGCACTGGTGGTCCAGGCCAGGAAGCCGTAGAGGCAGGGTGTGGAGTATGATGCAGTTCTCTCCAAACGCCGTGCTTCAGCCTCAACAAATGACTGGTCCCTCTGAACAAAGACTGTGGTCGCCGGATGAGTCACACACACACTTCCATTTACAAGGCTCTGGATGTGCTGCCCACAGCCGGTGTAGAGAGGACGTGGTCAGGCAGGCACAGGATGAGAGGCTCAATAAATTAAACGATTTATGGTGTGAGATCATCACTATCATTACAGTTAAACACATGCATGGAATCAAAATGATAAGGACTGTTGATCTAAACCTCTAGAATAGGACCCTGAACCTGCCAATAAAATAAAATAAAATGTTATTGGTCACATGCACATATTTAGCAGATGTTATTGCGGGTGTAGTAAAATGCTTGAGTTCCTGGCTCCAACAGTGCAGTAGTATTGTTGCGACTTTGTACTGAGGTAGCTAAGGTAGTCAAGCGCAGGAGAGCAGAGATGTTAAAGTAGCGTCTTTAATAGGCAAGTCCAAAATGGGTCAGGTACAATACCAATAAACGCCCAAGACATAGGAACACACAGTCACTCACAGAAGGAGAAAAAACAACGCTCCTTACTTTTCCTACAACACTGTACACACGTGAATAAACTGAGGAAAACCTCAACGAGCAACATGAAAATAATCCCACACAAACCTAAGTGGGAAACAGGGGTAAATATACACACATTAAAGTGAGCAGTGATTCCATGTCTCTGTATATAGGGCAGCAGTCTCTAAGGTGCAGGGTTGAATAACCGGGTGGCAGCCGGCTGGTGGCAGTGACTAAGTTCAGGGTACAGAGTGGAGGCCGGCTAGTGATTATTATTTAACAATCTGATGGCCTTGAGATAGAAGCTGTTTTCCAATCTCTTGGTCCCAGCTTTGATGCACCTGTACTGACCTCGCCTTCTGGATGATAGTGGGGTGAAGAGGCCGTGGCTCGGGTGGTTGATATCCTTGATGATCTTTTTGGCCTTCCTGTGACTTCGGGTGCTGTAGGTGTCCTGGAGGGCAGGAAGTGTGCCCCGGTGATGCGTTGTGCAGACCGCACCATCCTCTGGAGAGCCCTGCAGTTGCAGGCGGTGCAGTACCAGGCGGTGATACAGCCCGACAGGATGCTCTCAATGGTGTATCTGAGGTGGCGTGCTATCTCTGCTGTCTCCTGAGGTCCACGATCAGCTCCTTCGTTTTGTTGACGTTGAGGGAGAGGTTATGTTCCTGGCACCACTCCACCAGGGCCCTCACCTCCTCCCTGTAGGGCTGTTTCGTCTTTGTTGGTAATCAGGCCTACACTGTTGTGTCATCTGTAAAAATGATGATTGAGTTGGAGGCGTTCGTGGCCACACAGTCATGGGTGAACAGGGAGTACAGGAGGGGGCTGAGCACACATCCTTTTGGGGCCCCTGTGTTGAGGATCAGCAGAGTGAAGGTGCTGTTTCCTACATTCACCACCTGGGGGTGGCACGTCAGGAAGTCCAGGACCAAGTTGCACAGGGTGGAGTTCAGACCCAGGGTCCCAAGCTTAATGATGAGCTTGGAGGGTACTGTGATGTTGAAGGGTGAGCTGTAGTCAATGAACAGCATTCTTACATAGGTATTCCTCTTGTTCAGATGGGATAGGGCGTGGAGTACAATGGCATTGCATCGTCTGTGGATCTATTGGGGCGGTATGCAAATTGAAGTTGGTCTAGGGTGTCAAGTAAGGTGGAGGTGATATGATCCTTAACTTGCCTCTCAAAGCACTTCATGATGACAGAAGTGAGTGCTGCGGGGCGATAGTCATTTGGCTTGTTTTCCCTTTGTAATCCCTTTGTAATTTCCCTTTGTAATCTGAGATTGTCTGGAGTCCCTACCACATACGGCTCATGTCTGAGCCGTTGAATTTTTTGGGGTAGGTTTCAATAGTCACAGTGAGAGCAACATCTCCTATACACTTCCTGATGAACTCAGTCACCGTGTCAGTGTATACGTCAATGTTATTCTCAGAGGCAACCCAGAACATATCCCAGTCTGCGTGATCAAAACAATCTTGAAGCATTCAATCCAATTGGTCAGACCAGCGTTGAATAGACCTTAGCATAGGTACTTTCTGTTTCTGCCTGTAGGAAGGGAGGAGCAGAATGGATTTGTGATCTGATTTGCCGAAGGGAGGGTGGGGGAGGGCTTTGTAACAAACCCGGAAGGGAGAGTAACAGTGGTCGAGAGTTTTTGAAGTGTGAGTACTACAGGCGCCGTGTTGATAGAACTTCGGTAGAGTTTTCCACAAATTGCTTTGAGTCCCCAGCTACAATAAATGTCGCCTCAGGATATGTGGTTTCCAGTTTGCACAAAGTCCGGTGTAGTTCCTTGAGGGCCGTCGTGGTATCGGCTTGAGGGAAAATATACACGACTGTGACTATAACCAAAGATAATTATTTTGGGAGGCAATACTGTTGGCATTTGATTGTGAGGTTTTCTAGGTCGGGTGAACTAAAGGACTTGACTTCCTGTACGTTATCACAATCACACCATAAGTAGTTAATCATGAAACATAAACCTCCGCCTTTCTTCTTTCCGGAGAGTTCTTTGTTCCTGTCTGCGCAATGTACTGAGAACCCAGCTGGCTTTACGGACAGGGATAGTATATCCAGAAAGAGCCATGATTCCGTGAAAAAGAGTATGTTACAGTCCCTGATGTCTCTCTGCAAGGAAATCCCCACCCTGAGCACATCTACTTTATTGTCCAGGGACTGAACATTAGCGAGTAATATACTCAGAAGCGGTGGATGGTGTACACACCTCCTGAGTCGGACTAGACGTCCACTCAAAATACCTCTTCTGCTCCGCCGGCGGCATCTTGGAGCAGACTCTGGGATAAATTCAATTGCCTTGGGGGGTACAGTTCGGGAAAGTTGTATTTCTGGTCGGAATGCTGGTGAGTTACCACTGCTCTGATATCCAAAAGTTATTTCCATCCGTATGTAATAACACAAAAAACTTTCAGGGCCAATAATGTAAGAAATACTGCTAAAAATATATATTCCTAAAAGTTGCCAAGGAGCTAGACGCAGAGCTGCCATGTCTGTCGGCGCCATCTTACCTATTTTCAGACAATGTGAGAAAGAAGGATGTCACTGTATATGCGCGCGTGCGCACACAGACGCACATCTTGCATTTTGATTTTCTCTGATTTTCCTTTAGAAATAGGAAAGGGGTTTTATATTGCTAATAATAATGTTTGGGTAGCACTGATTGTAGGCCTACTGCAATCAACAAGCCAGTAATAACCTGACGGCCACCAGACAGACAGGCTCCTCCTAATTCCCTGAACTTCCGAGCAGAGGAACAGCAGGGGTCAGCTGCTGCACAAGCAGGAAGCACAACAACATTAGTCTTCATGTAAAGTTTAGTTTAAAGGCTACATCAGAATTCACACCAGCTGCACCAACCAAAAATGATGTCCAGCGTTTGTAATGCTGGTTGCTATGGAGCAATTTCACTCACATACACACACACATACACACATGCACACACACTCCTACTCGTATGCTAGCACACTGTAATTCATATCTTAGCAGGCTTAATAGGTTGTGTCTGTCATTTAAGTTCATGATGAGGAAGTGTGATGTGTTGCCATGGAAACATGGAGGGATGTCTCTGTAAGTGTGATAATGTTGTCTTATTTCCCCTCGTATAATGTAGACAGCCACAGCAGTAATGACTACAGTAATTTGGCTGGGGAGGTGCTTTAGTCAAAAGGTTCTTCCTTTTGTATAAAAGTAAAGATGGAATCCGTAGTAGACAAAGATTAAAAGGTGCTATGTAGAACCTAAAAGGGTTATTTGGCTGTCCCCATAGAAAAACCCTTTGAATAACATATTTTTGGTTCCAGGTAGAACCCTTTTGGGTTTCATGTAAGACCATTTCCACAGAGGGGTTCTCTCTGGAACCAAAAAGGGTATTCCTATGAGAACAGCAGAAGAACCCTTTTTGAACAGTTTTTTCTAAGAGTGTAGGGGGAAACAGCGCCACTGGCCACCCCACCACCATTGTTATTGTTTTTGTTGCTGAGCTGAGCTGAGGAGCAACCCGCAGCATGGCAAAGAAAATTGCGGTGCATATTGTGCTCTTCTGTCGAGCGTGCAATGATGTCAGAGGGAAAAAAACTGTTCTTTGTTTGCAGTAACTTCTTTGTTGTTGTAATATCGCAAACAGACGTGGCCGTTTCACCATTAAGGATTCCAGCTTCAAGGTCAAATTAGCACTTCCTGAAAAAAAATACAACTTCATGCATCATCTTAAGAGAAACACTGGCAAGAAAAGGGTTAAAACATGAAAACCCAATCTATGGAAGTCTTACTCTACCGTTGCTTCACTTCCCTAGCTCCCTCCTCTTCTTCTTGGCCTTGGCCACCCTGTAATGTGTGATGGCCACACTGCCACAATTCCTCCCTGCTCTCGGCTGAGTGTGTATCGATTGCTTGCTGCTGTGTGTTAGACTGAGGTGAGGTGAGGTGTGAGCGAGAGAGAGAGAGAGAGAGAGAGAGAGAGAGCGAGATAGAGAGAGCGAGATAGAGCGGGGGGGCAATAACAATCCTATATTTGTACAACACATTTTCATACAGTACCTTTCATACTGTATCTCTCTGTAAGTGCTGTCAGACAAGTATGACATTATCAGTAAATGAGTGGACACATTTTTTGTGACCAAACATTCAGAGCTTTGGCCAGTTAAATAGTACTCACTGATCCAAGAATCAATTGACGATAATGGCCATTAACACCTGGGACAAAAATCACCTCAGTAAAAACCTTTTAAATCTAGCTTTTAACCTCTCAACCTGAGCTAATCAATACGAGTTAAATGGACAAAATATGGAACATATCCGGTCCTGCAATAACTGTAAGCATTTTGTAAGTACCGTAAGTGCTAATAGAGGAAATAGCCACACTGTAACGTTTCCCATTTTGTCTTGCTGCATTTTACTGATATCATAAAACATTTTAGATCATTACATTTTACATCATCCTGGTTTTCCATGTACAGTCAGACTTTAATTTAGCTTTAAACGTATTTGGATGGGACAAATGAAAACAATCACCTGTCTGTTCCTGATCATAAGTTCTGTATAAAACAAGGATTGGGAACCGTGTAGAATATAATTTGACACCTAGACCTTCCTGCAGAATAGCAAGCAGTATGCACAGTAAGCATATTATGCACAAACACAGCTAAATACAAGACACATTATTAAGCAACAGATGAAAGCTTTGATTAGTAATTCAATGGATGAAATAAGAGCAGCAGCAATAGAAATCATAAACAAACTCAAAATGTCATGCAATAAAGCTTTTTGTATTGGTTATAGCCAGCAATCAAAGCAACTCAAAGTCAATAGTCAATTCAGTAGTCCAGAGTTCAAAGGTCACATTACCAAAATAAGATTCAGTCCAACCAAAAAGTATTACATTCAGTTACATTCAGTTATTTCTCCCCCAAAATATCCAAACAAAGAAACATTTTAATCCAATAGGATATTTATTCAATCAACAAAGGAAAAAACATTTGGATGCTTACCATTCCTTGGTGATGATATGAAGTCCTTATGTGAGATTAGTCCACTATTTGCCTTTTTACCAGGTAGATAATACAAAGAACAGGTTTTTTAAAGCAATCTATTTTCAAACTATTTTACTTTACAAGTTTTCAAACAAACATTTAATTCATTGTTTCTCATACACCGGCCATGTTGCTCTCCCGTCCTACTCACATGACCCCATACTTAAAGGTCGCGTTCCCCTGCTCAGACCTTGCATGCATCAACCAATGGTTGCGTGCCACATCATCGACTGTGTCATCGACTGACAGATTGCTATAACATATGATGTGGTTAGTTGATGCGTAATATACCTATCCAGGCATTGTAAAATCTGGCATATGTCAGCAAGGCCATGGGCAGAGGAATGCGCCCAAAGTGATAGGTATCATTTTGATCAATCAACAGAATCTAAAGCTGGTAGCATATAAATCATAGCATGGACCTTCCATTTATGTTTTATCTATGAAAATATACATAACCTTTCAATCTGTTTAATTTAGTTTTACATTTAATGTGGAGACATTACAGATGCACCTGGACATTTGTGTAAAATTTTCATTTTTTTGCATATATGAAAATATTATGCTTCCATCCAAGTTCTGTGTTCCGTTCCTTGTCTTGACAGTATATAATGTGTTTCCCATGTATGTCTACAGCAATTCAGTGATATCAAGCATTATCCATAGCCCTTGTGCTTCACCACTGGGTTATGATTACAGATGTCTATATATTGGTGTCTGGAAGTTTCCCTATCCTCATAAAGGGAAATGAGGCAAACACCTGGCATGGCATGGCCCAGCTTGACTTAGCACAGCCAAGTTCACATAGTGTTGTGCAGATGTGGGCAGTGGGGTGTGGTTCGGTGGGTAAGTGGGATGCAGTGGGATGGGGTGGGATCTGTGGAATGGGGTAACGCTGTATGTGAGTGGCAGCGTGGCTCAAGTGGCAGTAATAGCCTCTCGGATGGTAACTGGGCCAATTAAGCTTTCAGACGTATGCCACTTAGATTTCCAAGTCAAATAGGCCAATATGTGGCGGAGGAAAAGGGTCACTTTAATCTGGTGCTCCTTAAGTTGTCCAACCGCCATTTGACTTGGACATTCTGCCCAACAGCATACATATGGGCCATGAGTGTCTGATTCATAGCATCCTACAGTGCTTTTCATCCCTCCAATAAATGACTCTTGGGGCTGAGTAAAAATTTGCCTGGTACTGTGCTCGCTAGTTATCTAGCTGGGAAAATGATTGCCCTCTGTCTGGCTACCTTTTATAGCTTGCTGCATTCTTCTGTTCCTCATTTCGCTATCTTTTTCAGACCCCCCACCCCCCTATCTGTGTCTGTCTCCCCGGTTCGTCCCTGTCTGCGGTGTCTGTCTTAACTAGGATGGATTCTTCCTCTCTGCTAAAGGATGGCTACATCAGAGGTCCAGCTGGTCTCACTCCTTCATCAGCGACACTGACCTTCTGCTTGTCACTGCTAAAGCGGCCGTCACATGCACTCCACCAGCCCATCGTCCACTGCCATGGGAAAAAAAGCTAAAGAGCCACCTTAAAGTTAGAATCCACAGTTAAAACAACAAAGCGGGCACCCCACCTGTGTTTTGGTAAAAAGCTGAGTGATGGGCCTCAGCTTTTGACAGAGCAATTGACAGAGCAATTGATGCAAGGACTGACCGTCCATAATATAAAAATTGTAGTTTTAACCATGTTTTGAGGATATACAGTGTTTGTTTACATTTACATTGTTTGCAAACATTGAAGTAAAACAAGCTGATATTTGGGGTTCTGATGGCGTAAGATGCATGAGGCATTTATAAGTTCAATTCTTCAAGAATCAATTGGTATATATCATTAAGTTATAAATCTAGAAATGGATGTAGCAACTGCGGATTCTAACTTTAATCCAATACACTGCCAGAGAGCCATGCAAATGCACGCTGCTTTATGTAGTGGCTCTGTTGCAGTGCATAGCATTGGTGTGTATTGCTGTGTACTGGGTCAGTCAGACTATCTGAAGTAAACCCCGCGAAAGTGAAAGGAATATTCCTTTAAACATAAAATGCAATTGCATAAGGCCTGGCCTTTTATTTTCTACAGGCAAAAAAATGGTATGTTCATTGTTTTACTCTGATAGAGGAAAGACAAAGGCAATGGCAAGTTATTTTGTCTTTGCTCATTTGCTGATAGTTTCTTTCATTTGATTCATATTATGATAAACATTAACATGAAGCTTTTGTGCTATGCAAGCACCCCTTGGGTTTTATTTCACCGTTGTTCATTAAGTTATTTTGTTTGTTATATCAAGAGTTTGAGATCATTCTCTTGTAAGATCACTTTTTAGGCATTATCGAATGAAATGTATTAATCAGACACAGTTATTATTATCGTTATTATCACACTTACAAAATCATTCACATACAGACACAAACATGCAGCCACCCACAATGGAAGCGGTACAGGAAACTTGAACCTTGTACAATTCTCGCTGTGTAAAAAGATACTGTCTCTTTAACGACTCCTTCACTTAAACTGGCGGGCCGACCCGGGCGCTCCGACACTTACTGATCTAAAGATGCAGTGACACAAAAAGCTCACAGATAATTAAATATTGATTTTTGTTTTCTAATCCTATATAAAAATTGTCCTGAGACTCCCAACGGTAGTTTTCACCCTCAGTAAAAGAGGGGGTAAAGTCTAGGATTGACAGTTAACCTCTATTTCATGTGGGGGAGGGAGTGGGGGGGGGGGCGGTGATGGGGGTGGCTGTGATGGCGATATGTTCTGGGCTCTCGCCTTGAACCTGGCCCATGCCATTACTCTCCCGCTGCTGATGACACTGATCCCCGCTCTAATCTTTCTCCTGGAGCGGACCTCAACTCCCCTATCACCCTCTCCCACCTCCGTCACTGGCTTCATTAGGAAATGCATCGTCGGCGTTGTCCCCACATTGAAGGTTTGCTGCTTCCCCAATAATCAGCCCTGGATTAACACAGAGGATGGCGCTAAACTAAACGACAGGGCTACCGCAGACAGGGCTATCGCAGATTACCCTAACACGGAACCCAAACCGGCTGCGCACGTGCGCCATCGTGCGCCATCGTGCATACATTTATTTCCCCCCCCACACCAAACGCGATCACGACACGCAGGTTAAAATATCAAAACAAACTCTGAACCAATGACATTAATTTGGGGACAGGTCGAAAAGCATTAAACATGTATGGCAATTTAGCTAGTTATCTTGCACTTGCTAGCTAATGTTAATTTGTCCTATTTAGCTAGCTTGCTGTTGCTAGCTAATTTGTCCTGGGATATAAACATTGAGTTGTTATTTTACCTGAAATGCACAAGGACCTCTACTCCGCCAATTAATCCACACATAAAACGGCCAACCGAATCGTTTCTAGTCATCTCTCCTCCTTCCAGGCCTTTTCATCGTTTAACTTATATGGTGATCGCATCTAAACTTTCATAGTATTACCACGACAACCGCAACAAAGTTCGTCTTTCAATCACCCATGTGGGTATAACCAATGAGGAGATGGCAAGTGGGTACCTGCTTCTATAAACCAATGAGGAGATGGGAGAGGCAGGACTTGCAGCGCGATCTGCGTCAGAAATAGGAATGAGTTCTATCTTAGCCCTTGGCGTCGCAGACGCTCGTTGGCGTGCGTGAGCAGTGTGGGTGCAATAATTGAATAACATGGATTTCTAAATGTATTTTGCGACGCTTGCGCACGCGACGTGTTCGGTCTGGTCAGCATGTTAGTCTATGGCTGAGGACAAGAACAAGTTCCACTATGACCTCCATAGAGTCATCAAACGAGCTCACTTCAGTAGACTTCCGTTTCAAGTCAATTAAACAAACGTGTATGCCTGTGCACAGTGCTTCTAAAAATGAATCGGTCACTCAGCTCTTCACATGTGCAGGCACAGCCCCTGCCAGGCAGTGTTGCAGCGCGAGGCAGAAATACTTTGCACATTTTACAGTGCATTCGGTTCAGGTCAGGGAGTTACAACCATATTCTCTAGTATACCATAGTTGCCTGCCATAGCCTATAGACAATGCAAACGCCACGGCAACTCCCAGCACACAAAACCTCAGGCCCCCAGACAAGCTGGGAGAGTAAAATGTGCATTCTAATAGGCATATTTAACACATTTTGGAATGATATTCTAATATTATACATTTCCATAACCTAAATAATTACACATGCGATGCCTAGCTAGTCATATCACTGTTTGAACCATGGACGTTTTACATAGCCTATCTTACCTTGCTTTTAATAGCCTACACCCAAAATAAAACCATAGAAAAAAAGCAAAGATTTCCTTATATGCCGTTGACACCAGGATTTCTGCTTCTACTGGCCAAAGGCAGTAAGGCACAATCCTATTGCTGCATTTTCACATTTTCCTTCTTTCTAACTTTATACCACATCACTGTCGGATTATAAAAACCGCTCGCATCAGGTTTGAGAGTGATGTTCTCCCGTAATGGCCGAGACGAGTAAACACATTGATGCGCTTGTAATGTGAATTATTCATAGTTTATCAACTTTTAAGCTAAATGTTTTGAGCTGTTTCATCAGCCTCGTCTTTGTGTTTAAACATTTTATTTTGGAACACCGTTGTATGCGTTTTATATTTTTCTGGCCTATTGTTCCGCAACTGTCCCAAAGTGTTTTCAACCATCCCAGAAATAAACGGGACGCTCTCAGTTTCGAGCCCTGCGCACACCCACTCACATTCCCCCTCAGGAGAGTGCAAAGATTTTGCATGGGCCCTCAGATCTTCAAAAAGTTCTACAGCTGCACCAAGAGCATCTTGACTGGCTGCATCACTGCTTGGTATGTCAATTGCACGCCCTAGATCGCAAAGCCTAAAAAGGGTGTTGCGGACAGCCCAGTACATAACTGGGGCCGAGTTCCCTGCTATCCAGGATCTCTATATCAGGCGGTGTCAGAGGAAGGCCCGAAAATGTTCAAAGACTCCAGCCACCCAAACCATAGACTGTTCACTCTTCTACCATCCGGCAAATGGTACCGGAGCATCGGCTCTCGGACCAACAGTCTATGAGACAGCTTCTAACCCCAAGCCATAAGACTGCTAAATAGACAGACTGCTAAATAGACAGACTGCTAAATAGTAAATCAATGGTACCTGAAATATCTGCACTGATCCTATACACACTGACTAGACTTTATATACATAACATTCACACTGACTAGACTTTATATACATAGCATATACACACTGACTAGACTTTATATACATAACATATACACACTGACTAGACGTTATATACATAACATATACACACTGACTAGACTTTATATACATAACGTATACACACTGACTAGACTTTATATACATAACATATACACACTGACTAGACTTTATATACATAGCATATACACACTGACTAGACTTTATATACATAACATATACACACTGACTAGACTTTATATACACACCATATACACTCTCACTAGACTTTATATACATAACATATACACACTGACTAGACTTTATATACATAGCATATACACACTGACTAGACTTTATATACATAACATATACACACTGACTAGACTTTATATACACACCATATACACACTGACTAGACTTTATATACATAACATATACACACTCACACACCTTACGCTGTCACACCCACACAAATCACTCACACATTCAAACACTACTTACACACACACACACTCACACACATGCACACTCACACACACACACACACACACACACTTTTACACTCATCATATGCTGCTGCTACTCTGTTCTTTATTTTACTCTTATTATTATCTATCTGGAATGTACATATCTACCTCAAGTACCTCGTACGTCGTACCTCTGCACATTAATCTGGTACTGATACTCCCTGTATATAGCTCCATTCTTGTGTATTTTATTTTATTCCTCTTGTGTTAGTTACTATTTAATGTTTTTTTTTTTTTTACTTTGCATCGTTGGGAAGGTTCGTAAGCAAGCATTTCACTGTAAAGTCCACACCAGTTGAATTCGGCGCATGTGATAAACAACATTTGATTTGATACACTCATCATATATGCTGCTGCTACTCTGTTTATCATATATCGTGATGCCTATGTAACCGATGTGAAATGGCTAGCTAGATAGCGGTGGTGCGCGCTAATAGCCTTTCAAACGGTGACTTCACTCGCTTTGAGACCTTGAAGTAGTGGTTCCCCTTGCTCTGCAAGGGCCGTGGCTTTTGTGGAGCGATGGGTAACGATACTTCGTGGGTGACTGTTGTTGATGTGTGCAGAGGGTCCCTGGTTCGAGCCCGGGTATGGGCGAGGGGACGGACGTAAAGTTAAACTGTTACATTGATGCTGTTGACCCGGATCACTGGTTGCTGCGGAAAAGGAGGAGGTCGAAAGGGGGGTGAATGTAACCGATTTGAAATGGCTAGCTAGTTAGCGGTGGTGCGCGCTAATAGCCTTTCAAACGGTGACGTCACTCGCTTTGAGACCTAGAAGTAGTGGTTCCCCTTGCTCTGCAAGGCCGCGGCTTTTGTGGAGCGATGGGTAACGATGCTTCGTGGGTGACTGTTGTTGATATTTGCAGAGGGTCCCTGGTTCGCGCCTGGGTCGGGGCGAGGGGACGGACTAAAGTTAAAACTGTTACACCTAGTCGACTTACCCATACACATATCTACTTCTATCACTCCAGTATTCCTGCACACTGTAAATATGGTACTGGAACTGACTGGCCTTGTATATAGTATGCTTGCACATGACATGACTGCACATGACATTAAAACGTGAAACGTGAAACTCTAACGCCCACCCCCCACCTCATCCCAGTGCCTCCTACCATCTCTTGCCATTTCCAGAGAGGCACTAGAGAGATGTGCTTCCTCACCTCACTTATTGCATCGCCAAGTTTTTGGTGACGGGAAGCTCCAGAAAGTAGCCTTAAGAAACAGGGGAGAGTGGAGAGTGTGAGAGAGACAGAGCACATTAAAAACAGGTTGACAGAATAGGTTATTCTTTTCGGGGGGCATCCATGAGTAATTCATGATACCTTATGAATGTTCACAGGATGTCTATGAAAATCTTCCCCTGACTTTATAAAAATTCCCCCAACAGTCTTATCTGTGAACATGGTAACACAGACAAGAAGAAGTGAAGCTACACTGAAGCTACCCTAAAGAAAAATATGCATAGTATATTCATGTTCACTACATTCAAAAATGATCATATGTAAATCATAGACTACAAATTACAAGAACAGATCCCTTTGGGGTCATATGTTAAGTAATTTACCCTATTAAATACAAAAACAATGTTTAAAATAAATGAAATCATCACCTACTTCATCCAATCTTTTATTTTAGAAAAATAAGAGTGTGTAGTTCCAGTAGTTAGCTACACCACTACATGACAACAAAGTAATTAACTGCTGAAAACACTACTTACATTTAAATTTAGTTCAATTACCACCAAGTCTCTTGAAAAATGCAATTGAATTACTAGTTGAACTACATAACTACTCCCCAAAACTGCACGCAAACACTGTGAGGGGGAAGAGTGCCTGCCCTGCAGAGGGCAGCATCAACCAGCCCAGTCTCAGATGCATGGACAACTGCTCCTCTCCATCATGCAAACAAACAAACAAACAGTTCTCTGTGGAGAGAACCAATAAAGAGCCATCTTATTATCACCCTTAGAGTCACGCCTCACCATCATTCTCCCTGCACCTATCACCCTATGGAACTCATAGCCACAACCTCCTGTACCTTCTAAACCCTTCTACTTCCACCATGCCGTGCCCCACACAATGCATCCTGCTTTTCCACTTTATTAGAAAGCACTCCAGCATCGTCACGACTGTGCCTTTACTCTATGTGATCTCCCTGCACCTATCACCCTATGGAACTCATAGCCACAACCTCCTGTACCTTCTAAACCCTCCTACTTCCACCATGCCGTGCCCCACACAATGCATCCTGCTTTTCCACTTTATTAGAAAGCACTCCAGCATCGTCACGACCGTGCCTTTACTCTATGTGATCTCCCTGCAGTATCTCCCAGTGCCCCCCTTCCCCCTGCCTGTAATTCAATATCTAACATAGTAAAGACAAAGGGGTGGTTCCATCCTGTGATTAAACCATTTTCTCCCTCCCCACTACTGTACTGTAGCTCCCTAGTGGGTCAGGGAGAGGCATGGAGTACGTGTCTCTTCAACCCAAACAGAAACAGAACAGTGTCATGATGGAGAACAACATGCCTTTAATGGGGTGGACTGGGACACTTTCATCCTGTTAGAAGACAGTAATTATATTTTCTGCTCCAGTTCCTTGGCATTGTTATCTATAGGAAGGTTCAGATTGGCATTACTATCCCATAGGGTGTTAGCACAGCTGAGACCCCGCTATCTCTGCTATCCCCAGGAAACACTGTAGGTCTACTGACAGACCCATCTCATTCTCATCCGTCCAGTCCTAAACGCACATGGAAAGAAAGCAGTATTGGGACATAGTTCATTATCCTTTCTAGTGAAACTTCGCAAGAGACAACTTTCAGTAAAAAAAAATGAGTAACATTATTATACAGTTCTTAGCCAAATATATACACTGAGTGTACAAACATTAGGAACACCCCTTTTTCCCTCAGAACAGCCTCAATTAGTCAAGGCACGGACTTTACAAGGTGTCGAAGGTGTTCCACAGGAATTCTGGCCGATGGTGACTCAAATGCTTCCCACTGTTGTGTCAAGTTGGCTGGATGTCCTTTGGGTGGTGGACCATTCTTGATACACACAGGAAACTGTTGAGTGTGAAAAACCCAGTAGTGTTGCAGTTCTTGACACACTCAAACCAGTGTGCCTGGTACCCACTACCTTACCCCGTTCAAAGACACTTACATATTTTGTCTTGCCCCTCTGAATGCCACACAAACACAATCCAAGTCTCAATTGTATCAAGGCTTAAAAATCTTTCTTTAAACTGTCTCCTCCCCTTCATCTACATTGTGAAGTTATTTAACAGGTGACATCAATAAGGGTAAGAGCTTTCAATAGGATTCACCTGGTCAGTGTATGTCATGGAAAGAGCATGTAGATGTATTTCATCCATGCAACAACAAGAGATACGTCGGTAGGGAGAGAGAGGTAGGGAAGCAGCACCAGCTAAGAGAGAGGTAGGGAAGCAACACCATCCAGCTAAGAGAGAGGTAGGGAAGCAACACCACCAGCTAAGAGAGATGTAGGGAAGCAACACCACCAGCTAAGAAAGAGGTAGGGAAGCAACACCACCAGCTAAGAGAGAGGTAGGGAAGCAACACCACCAGCTAAGAGAGAGGTAGGGAAGCAACACCACCAGCTAAGAGAGAGGTAGAGAAGTAACACCACCAGCTAAGAGAGAGGTAGGGAAGCAACACCACCAGCTAAGAGAGAGGTAGAGAAGTAACACCACCAGCTAAGAGAGAGGTAGAGAAGTAACACCACCAGCTACAAGAGAGGTAGGGAAGCAACAACACCAGCTAAGAGAGAGGTAGGGAAGCAACACCACCAGCTAAGAGAGAGGTAGGGAAGCAACACCACCAGCTAAGAGAGAGGTAGGGAAGCAACACCACCAGCTAAG
The DNA here is from genome assembly GCF_029448725.1 of Salvelinus fontinalis. Classification (NCBI taxonomy): domain Eukaryota; kingdom Metazoa; phylum Chordata; class Actinopteri; order Salmoniformes; family Salmonidae; genus Salvelinus; species Salvelinus fontinalis. The sequence goes on from NC_074692.1 coordinate 19,450,206, forward strand.
AGAGAGGTAGGGAAGCAGAACCACCAGCTAAGAGAAAGGTAGGGAAGCAACACCACCAGCTAAGAGAGAGGTAGGGAACAACACCACCAGCTAAGAGAGAGGTAGGGAAGCAACACTCCCAGCTAAGAGAGAGGTAGGGAAGCAACACCACCAGCTAAGAAAGAGGTAGGGAAGCAGCACCACCAGCTAAGAGAGAGGTAGGGAACAACACCACCAGCTAAGAGAGAGGTAGGGAAGCAGCACCACCAGCTAAGAGATAGGTAGGGAAGCAGAACCACCAGCTAAGAGAGAGGTAGGGAACAACACCACCAGCTAAGAGAGAGGTAGGGAACAACACCACCAGCTAAGAGAGAGGTAGGGAACAACACCACCAGCTAAGAGAGAGGTAGGGAAGCAGCACCACCAGCTAAGAGAGGGGTAGGGAAGCAACACCACCAGCTAAGAGAGAGGTAGGGAAGCAACACCACCAGCTAAGAGAGAGGTAAGGAAGTAACACCACCAGCTAAGAGAGAGGTAGGGAAGCAACACCACCAGATAAGAGAGAGGTAGAGAAGTAACACCACCAGCTAAGAGAGAGGTAGAGAAGTAACACCACCAGCTACAAGAGAGGTAGGGAAGCAACACCACCAGCTAAGAGAGAGGTAGGGAAGCAACACCACCAGCTAAGAGAGAGGTAGGGAAGCAACACCACCAGCTAAGAGAGAGGTAGGGAAGCAGAACCACCAGCTAAGAGAAAGGTAGGGAAGCAACACCACCAGCTAAGAGAGAGGTAGGGAACAACACCACCAGCTAAGAGAGAGGTAGGGAAGCAACACTCCCAGGTAAGAGAGAGGTAGGGAAGCAACACCACCAGCTAAGAAAGAGGTAGGGAAGCAGCACCACCAGCTAAGAGAGAGGTAGGGAACAACACCACCAGCTAAGAGAGAGGTAGGGAAGCAGCACCACCAGCTAAGAGAGAGGTAGGGAAGCAGAACCACCAGCTAAGAGAGAGGTAGGGAAGCAACACCACCAGCTAAGAGAGAGGTAGGGAACAACACCACCAGCTAAGAGAGAGGTAGGGAACAACACCACCAGCTAAGAGAGAGGTAGGGAAGCAGCACCACCAGCTAAGAGAGGGGTAGGGAAGCAACACCACCAGCTAAGAGAGAGGTAGGGAAGCAACACCACCAGCTAAGAGAGAGGTAGGGAAGCAGAACCCCCAGCTAAGAGAGAGGTAGGGAACAACACCACCAGCTAAGAGAGTGGTAGGGAAGCAACACTCCCAGCTAAGAGAGAGGTAGGGAAGCAACACCACCAGCTGAGAGGTAGGGAAGCAACACCACCAGCTAAGAGAGAGGTAGGGAAGCAGAACTACCAGCTAAGAGAAAGGTAGGGAAGCAACACCACCAGCTAAGAGAGAGGTAGGGAACAACACCACCAGCTAAGAGAGAGGTAGGGAACAACACCACCAGCTAAGAGAGAGGTAGGGAAGCAGAACCACCAGCTAAGAGAGAGGTAGGGAAGCAACACCACCAGCTAAGAGAGAGGTAGGGAACAACACCACCAGCTAAGAGAGAGGTAGGGAAGCAACACTCCCAGCTAAGAGAGAAGTAGGGAAGCAACACCAAAAGCTAAGAAGGAGGTAGGGAAGCAGCACCACCAGCTAAGAGAGAGGTAGGGAACAACACCACCAGCTAAGAGAGAGGTAGGGAAGCAGCACCACCAGCTAAGAGAGAGGTAGGGAAGCAGAACCACCAGCTAAGAGAGAGGTAGGGAACAACACCACCAGCTAAGAGAGAGGTAGGGAACAACACCACCAGCTAAGAGAGAGGTAGGGAACAACACCACCAGCTAAGAGAGAGGTAGGGAAGCAGCACCACCAGCTAAGAGAGAGAAAGGGAAGCAACACTCCCAGCTAAGAGAGAGGTAGGGAAGCAACACCACCAGCTGAGAGGTAGGGAAGCAACACCACCAGCTAAGAGAGAGGTAGGGAAGCAGAACCACCAGCTAAGAGAAAGGTAGGGAAGCAACACCACCAGCTAAGAGAGAGGTAGGGAACAACACCACCAGCTAAGAGAGAGGTAGGGAAGCAACACCACCAGCTAAGAGAGAGGTAGGGAAGCAGAACCACCAGCTAAGAGAGAGGTAGGGAAGCAACACCACCAGCTAAGAGAGAGGTAGGGAACAACACCACCAGCTAAGAGAGAGGTAGGGAAGCAACACTCCCAGCTAAGAGAGAAGTAGGGAAGCAACACCAAAAGCTAAGAAGGAGGTAGGGAAGCAGCACCACCAGCTAAGAGAGAGGTAGGGAACAACACCACCAGCTAAGAGAGAGGTAGGGAAGCAGCACCACCAGCTAAGAGAGAGGTAAGGAAGCAACACCACCAGCTAAGAGAGAGGTAGGGAAGCAACACCACCAGCTAAGAGAGAAGTAGGGAAGCAACACCACCAGCTAAGAGAGAGGTAGAGAAGTAACACCACCAGCTAAGAGAGAGGTAGGGAAGCAACACCACCAGCTAAGAGAGAGGTAGGGAAGCAACACCACCAGCTAAGAGAGAGGTAGGGAAGCAACACCACCAGCTAAGAGAGAGGTAGGGAAGCAGAACCACCAGCTAAGAGAAAGGTAGGGAAGCAATACCACCAGCTAAGAGAGAGGTAGAGAAGTAACACCACCAGCTAAGAGAGAGGTAGGGAAGCAACACCACCAGCTAAGAGAGAGGTAGGGAAGCAACACCACCAGCTAAGAGAGAGGTAGAGAAGTAACACCACCAGCTAAGAGAGAGGTAGGGAAGCAACACCACCAGCTAAGAGAGAGGTAGAGAAGTAACACCACCAGCTACGAGAGAGGTAGGGAAGCAACACCACCAGCTAAGAGAGAGGTAGGGAAGCAACACCACCAGCTAAGAGAGAGGTAGGGAAGCAACACCACCAGCTAAGAGAGAGGTAGGGAAGCAACACCACCAGCTAAGAGAGAGGTAGGGAAGCAGAACCACCAGCTAAGAGAGGGGTAGGGAAGCAACACCACCAGCTAAGAGAGAGGTAGGGAAGCAACACCACCAGCTAAGAGAGAGGTAGGGAAGTAACACCACCAGCTAAGAGAGAGGTAGAGAAGTAACACCACCAGCTAAGAGATAGGCAGGGAAGCAACACCACCAGCTAAGAGAGAGGTAGGGAAGCAACACCAGCAGCTAAGAAAGAGGTAGGGAAGCAACACCACCGGCTAAGAGAGAGGAAGGGAAGTAACACCACCAGCTAAGAGAGAGGTAGGGAAGCAACACCACCAGCTAAGAGAGAGGTAGGGAAGCAGAACCACCAGCTAAGAGAGAGGTAGGGAAGCAACACCACCAGCTAAGAGAGAGGTAGGGAAGCAACACCACCAGCTAAGAGAGAGGTAGGGAAGCAACACCTCCAGCTAAGAGAGAGGTAGAAAAGTAACACCACCAACTAAGAGAGTGGTAGGGAAGCAACACCACCAGCTAAGAGAGAGGTAGAGAAGTAACACCACCAGCTAAGAGAGAGGTAGAGAAGTAACACCACCAGCTACGAGAGAGGTAGGGAAGCAACAACACCAGCTAAGAGAGAGGTAGGGAAGCAACACCACCAGCTAAGAGAGAGGTAGGGAAGCAACACCACCAGCTAAGAGAGAGGTAGGGAAGCAACACCACCAGCTAAGAGAGAGGTAGGGAAGCAGAACATCCAGCTAAGAGAAAGGTAGGGAAGCAACACCACCAGCTAAGAGAGAGGTAGGGAACAACACCACCAGCTAAGAGAGAGGTAGGGAAGCAACACTCCCAGCTAAGAGAGAGGTAGGGAAGCAACACCACCAGCTAAGAAAGAGGTAGGGAAGCAGCACCACCAGCTAAGAGAGAGGTAGGGAACAACACCACCAGCTAAGAGAGAGATAGGGAAGCAGCACCACCAGCTAAGAGAGGGGTAGGGAAGCAACACCTCCAGCTAAGAGATAGGTAGGGAAGCAACACCACCAGCTAAGAGAGAGGTAGGAAAGTAACACCACCAGCTAAGAGAGAGGTAGAGAAGTAACACCACCAGCTAAGAGATAGGCAGGGAAGCAACACCACCAGCTAAGAGAGAGGTAGGGAAGCAACACCAGCAGCTAAGAGAGAGGTAGGGAAGCAACACCACCGGCTAAGAGAGAGGAAGGGAAGTAACACCACCAGCTAAGAGAGAGGTAGGGAAGCAACACCACCAGCTAAGAGAGAGGTAGGGAAGCAGCACCACCAGCTAAGAGAGAGGTAGGGAAGCAACACCACCAGCTAAGAGAGAGGTAGGGAAGTAACACCAGCAGCTAAGAGAGAGGTAGGGAAGCAACACCACCAGCTAAGAGAGAGGTAGGGAAGTAACACCACCAGCTAAGAGAGAGGTAGGGAAGTAACACCACCAGCTAAGAGAGAGGTAGGGAAGTAACACCACCAGCTAAGAGAGAGGTAGGGAAGCAACACCACCAGCTAAGAGAGAGGTAGGGAACAACACCACCAGCTAAGAGAGAGGTAGGGAACAACACAACCAGCTAAGAGAGAGGTAGGGAAGCAACACCACCAGCTAAGAGAGAGGTAGGGTAGCAACACCACCAGCTAAGAGAGAGGTAGGGAAGCAACACCACCAGCTAAGAGAGAGGTAGGGAACAACACCACCAGCTAAGAGAGAGGTAGGGAACAACACAACCAGCTAAGAGAGAGGTAGGGAAGCAACACCACCAGCTAAGAGAGAGGTAGGGAACAACACCACCAGCTAAGAGAGAGGTAGGGAACAACACAACCAGCTAAGAGAGAGGTAGGGAAGCAACACCACCAGCTAAGAGAGAGGTAGGGAAGCAACACCACCAGCTAAGAGAGAGGTAGGGAACAACACAACCAGCTAAGAGAGAGGTAGGGAACAACACCACCAGCTAAGAAAGAGGTAGGGAAGCAACACCACCAGCTAAGAGAGAGGTAGGGAAGCAACAACACCAGCTAAGAAAGAGGTAGGGAAGCAGAACCACCAGCTAAGAGAGAGGTAGGGAAGCAACACCACCAGCTAAGAGAGAGGTAGGGAAGCAGAACCACCAGCTAAGAGAGAGGTAGGGAAGCAGAACCACCAGCTAAGAGAGAGGTAGGGAAGCAACACCACCAGCTAAGAGAGAGGTAGGGAAGCAGCACCACCAGCTAAGAGAGAGGTAGGGAACAACACAACCAGCTAAGAGAGAGGTAGGGAAGCAACACTCCCAGCTAAGAGAGAGGTAGGGAAGCAACACCACCAGCTAAGAGAGAGGTAGGGAAGCAACACTCCCAGCTAAGAGAGAGGTAGGGAACAACACCACCAGCTAAGAAAGAGGTAGGGAAGCAGCACCACCAGCTAAGAGAGAGGTAGGGAACAACACCACCAGCTAAGAGAGAGGTAGGGAAGCAGCACCACCAGCTAAGAGAGGGGTAGGGAAGCAACACCTCCAGCTAAGAGATAGGTAGGGAAGCAACACCACCAGCTAAGAGAGAGGTAGGGAAGTAACACCACCAGCTAAGAGAGAGGTAGAGAAGTAACACCACCAACTAAGAGATAGGCAGGGAATTAACACCACCAGCTAAGAGAGAGGTAGGGAAGCAACACCAGCAGCTAAGAGAGAGGTAGGGAAGCAACACCACCGGCTAAGAGAGAGGAAGGGAAGTAACACCACCAGCTAAGAGAGAGGTAGGGAAGCAACACCACCAGCTAAGAGAGAGGTAGGGAAGCAGCACCACCAGCTAAGAGAGAGGTAGGGAAGCAACACCACCAGCTAAGAGAGAGGTAGGGAAGTTACACCAGCAGCTAAGAGAGAGGTAGGGAAGCAACACCACCAGCTAAGAGAGAGGTAGGGAAGTAACACCACCAGCTAAAAGAGAGGTAGGGAAGTAACACCACCAGCTAAGAGAGGTAGGGAAGTAACACCACCAGCTAAGAGAGAGGTAGGGAAGCAACACCACCAGCTAAGAGAGAGGTAGGGAAGTACCACCACCACCACCAGTTAAGAGAGATGTAGGGAAGAAGCACCACCAGCTAAGAGAGAGGTAGGGAAGTAAAACCACCAGCTAAGACAGAGGTAGGGAAGCAACACCACCAGCTAAGAGAGAGGTAGGGAAGCAACACCACCAGCTAAGAGAGAGGTAGGGAACAACACAACCAGCTATGAGAGAGGTAGGGAAGTAACACCACCAGCTAAGAGAGAGGTAGGGAAGTAGCACCACCAGCTAAGAGAGAGGTAGGGAACAACACCACCAGCTAAGAGAGAGGTAGGGAACAACACAACCAGCTAAGAGAGAGGTAGGGAAGCAACACCACCAGCTAAGAGAGAGGTAGGGAAGCAACACCACCAGCTAAGAGAGAGGTAGGGAACAACACCACCAGCTAAGAGAGAGGTAGGGAACAACACAACCAGCTAAGAGAGAGGTAGGGAAGCAACACCACCAGCTAAGAGAGAGGTAGGGAAGCAACACCACCAGCTAAGAGAGAGGTAGGGAACAACACCACCAGCTAAGAGAGAGGTAGGGAACAACACAACCAGCTAAGAGAGAGGTAGGGAAGCAACACAACCAGCTAAGAGAGAGGTAGGGAACAACACCACCAGCTAAGAGAGAGGTAGGGAACAACACAATCAGCTAAGAGAGAGGTAGGGAAGCAACACCACCAGCTAAGAGAGAGGTAGGGAAGCAACACCACCAGCTAAGAGAGAGGTAGGGAACAACACAACCAGCTAAGAGAGAGGTAGGGAACAACACCACCAGCTAAGAAAGAGGTAGGGAAGCAACACCACCAGCTAAGAGAGAGGTAGGGAAGCAACAACACCAGCTAAGAAAGAGGTAGGGAAGCAGAACCACCAGCTAAGAGAGAGGTAGGGAAGCAACACCACCAGCTAAGAGAGAGGTAGGGAAGCAGAACCACCAGCTAAGAGAGAGGTAGGGAAGCAGAACCACCAGCTAAGAGAGAGGTAGGGAAGCAACACCACCAGCTAAGAGAGAGGTAGGGAAGCAGCACCACCAGCTAAGAGAGAGGTAGGGAACAACACAACCAGCTAAGAGAGAGGTAGGGAAGCAACACTCCCAGCTAAGAGAGAGGTAGGGAAGCAACACCACCAGCTAAGAGAGAGGTAGGGAAGCAACAACACCAGCTAAGAAAGGAGTAGGGAAGCAACACCACCAGCTAAGAGAGAGGTAGGGAAGCAACACCACCAGCTAAGAGAGAGGTAGGGAAGCAACACCACCAGCTAAGAGAGAGGTAGGGAAGCAACACCACCAGCTAAGAGAGAGGTAGAGAAGTAACACAGCCAGCTAAGAGAGAGGTAGGGAACAACACCACCAGCTAAGAGAGAGGTAGGGAAGTAAAACCACCAGCTAAGAGAGAGGTTGGGAAGCAACACCATCAGCTAAGAGAGGGGTAGGGAAGCAACACCACCATCTAAGAGAGGGGTAGGGAAGCAACACCACCAGCTAAGAGAGAGGTAGGGACCACACCACCAGCTAAGAGAGGGGTAGGGAAGCAACACCACCAGCTAAGAGAGGGGTAGGGAAGCAACACCACCAGCTAAGAGAGAGGTAGGGAAGCAACACCACCAGCTAAGAGAGGGGTAGGGAAGCAACACCACCAGCTAAGAGAGAGGTAGGGAAGCATCATCACCAGCTAAGAGAGAGGTAGGGAAGCAACATCACCATCTAAGAGAGAGGTAGGGAAGCATCATCACCAGCTAAGAGAGAGGTAGGGAAGCAGCACCACCAGCTAAGAGAGAGGCAGGGAAGCAGCACAACCAGCTAAGAGAGAGGCAGGGAAGTAACACCACCAGCTAAGAGAGAGGTAGGGAAGCAGCACCACCAGCTAAGAGAGAGGTAGGGAAGTACCACCAGCTAAGAGAGAGGTAGGGAAGCAGCAACAGCATCTAAGAGAGAGGTAGGGAAGCAGCACCACCAGCTAAGAGAGAGGTAGGGAAGCACCACCACCAGCTAAGAGAGAGGTAGGGAAGCAGAACCACCAGGTAAGAGAGAGGTAGGGAAGCAACACCACCAGCTAAGAGAGAGGCAGGGAAGCAGAACCACCAGCTAAGAGAGAGGTAGGGAAGCAGCACCAGCTAAGAGAGAGGTAGGGAAGCAACACCACCAGCTAAGAGAGAGGTAGGGAAGCAGATCCACCAGCTAAGAGATAGGTATGGAAGCAGCACCAGCTAAGAGAGAGGTAGGGAAGCAGAACCACCAGCTAAGAGATAGGTATGGAAGCAGCACCCGCTAAGAGAGAGGTAGGGAAGCAGAACCACCAGCTAAGAGAGAGGTAGGGAAGCAGCACCAGCTAAGAGAGAGGTAGGGAAGCAGAACCACCAGCTAAGAGATAGGTATGGAAGCAGCACCCGCTAAGAGAGAGGTAGGGAAGCAGAACCACCAGCTAAGAGAGAGGTAGGGAAGCAGCACCAGCTAAGAGAGAGGTAGGGAAGCAGAACCACCAGCTAAGAGAGAGGTAGGGAAGCAGCACCAGCTAAGAGAGAGGCAGGGAAGCGTCTTTCCACTCCTGTCCCAACATGACCTCCAAAGACCTTGAGCATGTGTGCCTATTAGACGAGAGGCTGGCAAGATCCAAAATGAATTTGTACATCACGGCTCTGTCAAACATCCATGCACCCCCAACCCCAGATCCCCCTACCCAGTCCCCAACCCCCCCAGATGGGGCAGACAGGTGGACGGCATGCGTGAGGACAGAATAGTTCTGGGGGGCGGGTAGGATATCGATTGAACAACCACTGCACTCTGTGAGAGAGGGTGCCGACGGCGCTTTTCTTACAAGGCTAACTCCGTCCCAATCTCATCACAGATTCTCTCAGGGGAATTGGGCTGCTTTATTTTCCTTTCTCCCCCATTCTCTTTTCCTCCCCCTTCTCTCTCAGTTACGCTCTTTCTTTCATTTTTATTCTGTAAAAGATTCCTTGGAAGGAAAAAAGAAAAGGAAGAAAAAAAACAAGGTCGACAAAGGTCGTCCTCCCAGCAGTCAGCAGAGAGAGGGGGGTTAGAGATAGTTCTCCAGAAGACAGGCCTGAGAGCTGATATCCCAGAATGCAGCTGATAAGAAAGTAGGCCATATAACCTTTGGTGAGCACGTGACAGGAATGCAGACAGTGGACGCAGCAGAGAGGAGAGGACGGGATGGGGAGGAAAGCTACTGCTGCTGCACTTGAAAGATGAAGTCAAAGTCGGAAGAGGAAAGAGGAGGGAGGATGAAGAGGAAGGAGGAGGGAGGATGAAGAAAGAAGGGGTGATAAGAGAAGAAAGCTATTTGCTGTCAGGGAGAGAGAAAGAAAGAGAAAGAGAGAGAGGAAGAGGAGAGGGAAAAGAGAGATAAAGAAAGAAGAATTGAAGAGAGAGAAAAGCTGAAAAAGCAGTGAAAGGAATCCCTTCTTCCTTTTGAGGGATGCTGATAACAATTCAATTGGCTTTATTCCAAACATGAAAGATACAGGAGAGAAGAAATCTGAGACAACTCTTTGAAAAAAAGGTGATATATAGAACCTAAAAGGGTTCTTTGGCTGTCCCCATAGGAGAACTCTTAGAAAAAAACTTTTGGTCCCAGGTAGAACCCTTTTAGGTTTCATATAGGTTTCACATTTTCCACAGGTGGTTCCACATGGATCCCAAAAAGAGTTCGACCTGGAACCAAAAAGGGTTCTCCTATGGGGACAGCCGAATAACTTTTTTTTAAGAGTGTAGATAGAGTTTTGAAACGTAGACATTTGCAAATTAACTGAAATAATTGCAACAACTACAATTATGTGTAGATGACAATGTCAGGCAGAAGAAGTGACACATTTTTCTCCCTTACTGCTAGCCATGTGAGTTAGGAGACAAAGATGCCTACTAGCTCACTTGATGGTGGTGCTTACTTACGCTTAACTGTGTTGGTGAGTATTCAACTTTGAATGTGTATCTAAGTGTATCATATAGATGAAGAGCTTTATTACCGTTAACCAGTCAACCACCTACTATATTAACCTTTTGTTGTTCCAGCTGACACATATTACAGCTCAAACCTGTCCAAACCTGCACATTAGTATCCCAGGATGGTCATTAGTGAGGGGAGAGGATTTAAAGAGATGAACTAGCTGTTATTCAGTGCCTTCCTTCCTTCACTGAGGAGATATCTACTATGTTAATTTCCCGTTGGTTTTGCAGCTCCATGGCTGCTGCCTGCTTGCTAACACACATCAGCACGATTGCTCCGATGTGGGGATAATTGACCCTGAACAATTATTACAATGAGTGCTCCCATTTTTCTTCCTTCAGTCTCCCCACTCGTCTCCCTTTCTGCCTTTGAATGAAGGAGTTGCTGTAGCGCAGCAGATTTCTGCTGAAGACGCCTCACAAATGAAGTTCTCCTATTCGTCTCTGGGGACTGCTGTGCCATTTGTTTTCATTATTTTGACAAGCCTCTTTAAGGAGCTCCCTACTTTGCACTTCGTTCCTTCCATTTTTAAAATGCACTCTACCCCCTTCCCCCCTGTATTTGGAACTCATCCCGAGAGAGGGTGCATTGGTGTGTTTCAGTCACAGCTCTCTGCATCAGGGGACGGGGACGGGGACGGGGACGGGGACGGGGGGACGGGGGTAGTGGAAGAGAGGGGAGGAGAAGCACTTCCTCAACAGACAGATAAATAGACCTCTCCAGTCTTTCTCTCTCTCTATAGCTCCCTCTCCTCCCTCCCCCCTCAAGTCTTCTGTCTTTCTCTCTCCCTCTCTCTATGGCAGGGCTGTGCTCAGGGTGCTGTGCCCACCCTAGGGTGCTGTGTTCAGGGTGATCATCACAGGGCATTGGCTGCTGCAGGCTGCAGGTGGGTCCTGGAGGGGGTTCTGGATTACTCTGGACTGGGCCTTCCCTCAGGTCCGTTACCAGCCCTCCTGCAGCTTTCAGCTTAAAAACCCCAACATTAGCATCCGGCCCACACCTGAAGACAAACCACAACACTTCATTAAAGAAGCAAAAGATCCTGGGGGCAGATCCCTCTGCACTAACAAAACACTTACATTTCAACATTTACTCCGTCTTGCTAGAGGTCCTATCGTTTATGCATACTTTTATATGGAACATGCTCATGTTTGATTTCCTATTAATATTTCACATTTTCATAATTGTACTGCAATTTTATTTTAACTTTATTTAACTAGGCAAGTCAGTTAAGAACAAATTCTTATTTACAATGACGGCCAACCGTGGAACAGTGGAACAATGACGGCCTACCGTGGAACAATGACGGCCTACCGTGGAACAGTGACGGCCTACCGTGGAACAACTGCCTTGTTCAGCGGCAGAACGACAGATTTTTACCTTGTCAGCTCAGGGGTTCGATTCCAGCAACCTTTCGGTTACTGGCCCAATGCTCTAACCACTAGGCTACCTGCCGCCCCGATTAGTGTGTTGTTTGTGTGTGCGTACGCATGCTTGTGCGTGTGTGTATGTGTGTATGTGCATGTGTAAGCGTCAATAAGATCTGAGGGTTTACAGTTATTTGTACAGTGATGTAACAGTGGAAAGGGGAAAAAGATGAGTAATAATGAATTGAAACAGTAAACCAATTGAAACAATTACGTAGCCTCTCTATTCTGCATATGGATACTAACTGCTGAATGACTTGTGCTTTCTTCTCTGTCCCAAAAGTGAGGTGTTAATTTGGAAAAAGGAAAGTATCTTCAATGTACTGATTTGTATATTCCTGAAACAAAGACCTCAAACATCAACCCATCAGCAGGGTCACTCCCACGGGATGAGACACACATACTGTACTAATGTAACCTTAAACCACTGTCCTGGGAAAACATCAATATGTTACGGATTGCATGTCTGACAGCTGCATGTTACAGTGGAATATCAAATCAAATCAAACTTTATTTGTCACATGCGCCGAATACAAAAAGTGTACCATGAGATGCTTACTTACAAGCCCTTAACCAACAGTGCAGTTCAAGAAGAGTTAAGAAAATATTTACCAAATAAACTAAAGTAAAAAATAATAAAAAGTAACACAATAACATAACAACAACGAGGCTATATACAGCCGGGAACCGGTACAGAGTCAGTGTGCGGGTGGTACAGGTTAGAGGTAATTTGTACATGTAGGTAGGGGTGAAGTGACTATGCATAGATAATGAACAGCGAGTAGCAGCAGTGTACAAAACAAATGGGGGGGATGTAATAGTCAGGTGGCCATTTGATTAATTGGGGTTAGAAGCTGTTAAAACTTCTTCGGGCAAGGAGGCAGTATTCGGAAGTTTGGATGAATGAGGTTCCCAAAGTAAACTGCTTGTTACTCAGGCCCAGAAGCTAGGATATGCATATAATTGGTAGTATTGGATAGAAAACACTCTAAAGTTTCCAAAACTGTTAAAATAATGTCTGTGAGCATAACATAACTGATATACACATTTCAGCTCACCTCTGACTACAATGGCTGGGAATGGGACTATAAAAGGAAGTCCTCCCAGATTGCAGTTCCTAGGGCTTCCACTAGATGTCAACAGTCTTTAGAAAGAGATTCAGGCTTGTTTTTTGAAAAATGAGCTAGAATTTGTAGTTTTTCTAAGTGGCTCCCATTTTGGCTGTAGTGTTTGTAGCGCGTTCCGGGGAGTGTGTGTACTTCATTATTTATCTCCGGTAATGGTCTCCGGTATTCTCCGTCTTGAATTTTATCGTAATTTACATAATAGGGTACCTGAGGATCAAACGTTGTTTGACTTGTTTAGAAGAAGTTTATTGGTAACATACGGGATTCATTTTGTATGCATTTTGAACGAGGGACACCGGTGGATTATTGAGTCAAGCGCACCATTGAAACTTACTTTTTTGGGATATAAAGAAGGACTTTATCGAACAAAAGGACCATTTGTTATGTAGCTGGGACCCTTATGATTGCAACCAGATAAAGATCTTCAAAGGTAAGTGATTTATTTTATCGCTATTTCTGACTTTCGTGACGCATCTGCTTGGTTGAAAAATGTATGCAATGCTTTTGTGTGCGGGGTGCTGTCCTCAGATAATCGCATGGTGTGCTTTCGCCGTAAAGCCTTTTTGAAATCTGACCACGCTGCTGGATTAACAAGAAGTTAAGCTTTAAAATGATGTATGACACTTGTATTTTCATGAATGTTTAGTATTACGATTTCTGTAATTTGAATTTGGCGCTCTGCAATTTCACCAGATGTTGTCGAGGTGGGACGCTAGCGTCCCACTGATCCGTAAGAAGTTTTAAGGAGCCTTTTGGTCCTAGACTTGGCACTCCGGTACCGCTTACCATGCGGTAGCAGAGAAAACAGTCTATGACTTGGGTGACTGGAGTCTCTGACAATTTTATGGGCTTTCCTCTGACATCGCCTACTATATAGGTCCTGGATTGCAGGAACCTTGGCCCCAGTGATGCACTGGGCCGTCCGCACTACCCTCTGTGGCGCCTTACGGTCAGATGCCGAGCAGTTGCCATACCAGGCGGTGATGCAACCGGTCAGGATGCTCTCGGTGGTGTAGCTGTAGAACTTTTTGAGGATCTGGAGACCCTTGCCAAATCTTTACAGTCTCCTGAGGGGGAAAAGGTTTTGTTGTGCCCTCTTCACATCTGTCCTGGTGTGTTTTGACCATGATAGATCGTTGGTGATGTGGACACCAAGGAACTTGAAACTCTCAACCCGCTCCATTAAATCAAATCAAATCAAATTTATTTATATAGCCCTTCTTACATCAGCTGATATCTCAAAGTGCTGTGCAGAAACCCAGCCTAAAACCCCAAACAGCAAGCAATGCAGGTGTAGAAGCACTACAGTCACGTTGATGTTATTGGGGGCCTGTTCGGCCTGCCTTTTCCTGTAGTCCACGATCAGCTCCTTTGTCTTCCTCACATTGAGGGAGAGGTTGTTGTCCTGGCACCACACTGCCAGTTGTCTGACCTAGTTCCTTTAGGCTGTCTCATCGATGTCGGTGATCAGGCCTACCACTGTTGTGTCATCAGCAAACTTAATGATGGTGTTGGAGTCATGTTAGGCCGTAGTCGTGGGTGAACAATGAGTACAGGAGGGGACTAAGTACACACCCCTGAGGTGCCCCAGTGTTGAGGATCAGCAGGGCAGATGTGTTGTTGCCTACCATTACCACCTGGGGGCGGCCCGTCAGGAAGTTCAGGATCCAGTTGCAGTAGGAGGTGTTTAGTCCCAGGGTCCTTATCTTAGCGATGAGCTTTGTGGGCACTATGGTGTTGAACGCTGAGCTGTAGTCAATGAACAGCATTCTCACATAGGTGTTCCTTTTGTTCAGGTGGGAAAGGAAAGTGTGGCGTGAGATTGAGATTGCGTAATCTGTGTATCTGTTGGGGCGTTTTGTGAATTGGAGTGGGTCTCGGGTATCCAGGAGGATGCTGTTGATGTGAGCCATGACCAGCCTTTCAAAGCACTTCATGGCTACCGACGTGAGTGTTACGGGGAGGTAGTCATTTAGGCTGGTTACCTTTGCTTCCTTGGGCACAGGGACTATGGAGCTGGTGCTCTTGTGCATGCTTCAGTGTTGCTTGCCTCGAAGCGAGCATAAAAGGCATTTAGCTGGTCTCGTAGGCTCACATCACTGGGCAGCTCGCGTCTGGGTGTCTCTTTGTAGTCTGTAATAATTTTCAAGACCTGCCACATCTGACGACCGCCAGAACCGGTGTAGTAGGATTCAATCTTAATCCTGTATTGACACTTTGCTTGTTTGATGGTTCATCTGAGGGCATAGCGGGATTTCTTATAGGTGTCCAGATTAGTGTCCCACTCCTTGATAGCGGCTGCTCTAGCCTTTAGCTTGATGCGGATGTTGCCTGTAATCCATGGCTTCTGGTTGGGATTTGTGCGTACGGTCACTGTGGGGCGACGTCGTCGATGCACTTACTGATGAAGCCGATGACTGAGGTGGTATACTCCTCAATGCCATTGGATGAATCCCGGAACATATTCCAGTCCGTGCTAGCAAAGCAGTCCTGTAGCGTAGCATCCACGCCATCTGACCACTTCTGTATTGAGCGAGTCAATGGTACTTCCTGCTTTAGTTTTTTCTTGTACGCAGGAATCAGGAAGATAGAATTATGGTCGAATTTTCCCCAAATGGGGGACGGGGGAGAGCTTTGTATGCTTCTCTGTATGTGGAATTAAGCTGGTCTAGAGTTTTTTTCCCTCTGGTTGCACTTGTGACATGCTGGTAGAAATTTGGTAAAACTGATTTAATTTTGCCTGCATTAAAGTCCCCAGGCACTAGGAGCTTCGCTTCTGGGTGAGCATTTTCTTGTTTGCGTATGGCCTTATAGAGTTGGTTGAGTATTCTCTTAGTGCCAGCATCGGTCTGTGGTGGTAAATAGACGGATACGAATAATATAGATGAGAACTCTTTTGGTAGATAGCGTGGTCTACAGCTTATCATAAGAGACTACCTCAGGCGATCAATACCTCGAGGCTTCTTTAATATTACACATCGGGCACTTGCTGTTATTGACAAAAAGACACACACCCCCACCCCTCGTCTTACCAAACGTAGCTTCTCTGTTCTGCCTGTGCATTGAAAATCCCTCCAGCTCTATATTGTCCGTGTCGTCGTTCAGCCACGACTCGATGGATTAGGATATTGCAGTTCTTCATGAACTGTTGGTAGGATTGGTAGGATAATTGGTTGGATAATCGTAATCGTAGGTCATCCATTTTATTTTCCAATGATTGCATGTTCGCAAGTAGAATTGATGGCAATGAGAGTTTACTCGCTCGTCTACGGATGCTCAAAAGGCAGACTGATCTGCGTCCTCTGTTCCTCCGTCTTTTCTTCACGCAAATGACTGGGATTTGTGCTTGTTCCCGGGAGAGCAGTATATCTTTCTCGACTCGTTACAGGAAAAAGCTTCTGCCAGTTCGTGGTGTGTAATCCTAGTTCTGACGTCCAGAAGTTATTTTCGGTCATAAGAGACGGTAGCAGCAACATTACGTACAAAATAAGTTAAAAAATCACACAAGAAAACTAACAAAATAGCAGAATTGATTACAGGCATGTAAAACGTCAGCCATCCTCTTCGGCGCCATTTTATCTAAAATATGCAGCCTGAAGTAAGATATTGAATTGAAGTGATTAGAAATACGGTCGCTGTCTGATGAAAACCTCTTTAAAAAAGTCATTTTCAGGAAATTGAAAAAAATGACCATATTTCCCCATAAACTAACATACAATTATGAAACTTCAGAAGCTATTTTGAATAAATGTTCTTGATCCTAGAGTCGTTCAATGTTCAGTGTACAGTAAGGGGAGTTACTGTTTTCAATAAATAACTATAAAATTAAAGTTTCATCAGACAGCGACGATATGACAGTTAATCTCCATGAAACAGTTTGACAGAAAAAGAGTGAAACAGGCAGTGAGAGAGTGTGAGAGAGAGAGGGAGGGAGAGCGTCCCTTTGCTCCACAGTGATAGCCAGTGAAGCAGAAAAGTGAATTACTTCTTCTACTCCTGCACTGCTTAATTTAATATCTCCGATGAGTTGCTTCAGCCCTCCATCGGGCCAGGGTCCACACATTTCCAAATTCGTGCTGTGTCACAAAACATTAGACATTGTCCTGGCAATTCATTTCTCTATGGTAATTCTGAATCACACCACTCTGGCTGGGCACCTGGGGACATCTCTGGAGTTATTCTGTTTTGGGGGGGTTATTGGGAGCATTATCATCCATTGATATATATTTAGTTCTCCTTCCCAATCCACAGTGGAATAGCCAGCGTGTAATAGAATAAAAGGGCATCAGTATTTCCATTTCATTCCATTCTTTCTTCTTTCATTTCATTCCTCCCCAGGAACCTCTGCTTGAGGGTAATAAAAAACAATATAAATGTGAATGGAGTGGATTTGAATTTTACTGGCTGTTATTTTGTGTCAGATTCCTTTATACAAGGCAACTTGCATGCACTGGAATTTCATATGATCCTTCTTGATATAAATGTATTGTCAATTGACTGTTTAGACCCTATAGGTCACAACAATGGCAGCATGCCAATGATTTCAAATGACCCATCTTTAGGTTGCTGGTCCACTCATCCAGCTTACAACGCCATCTAACTTAATTTGTATTTTGCAAAGGTAAAGGTGCTTATAAGTTTGAGGTGGCGAGAGGGAGTTGAGAGGGTTTTGGATCGTGCCCCACCACATTGATGATATGCCATGGGTGATCTGACTCCCCATGCCCCCACTACGCTGTATTGCAAGGCAAGCGGCAGGCAAACAGCTGCTTGGTCCAAGCGGCCCAATATATCAATGGCACTAATTAATTGGATTAATGGAGAGGGTTCTGGGATTGGGGGGAGGCTGGGGGAAGCGTTTCAGTGGAAACTGAATTGTGGTCCCTGAGGGCAGGGGGGGTCGCGAGAGGGGGTAGGAAGGAGGGAACATGTCTGAATATGGATGAGGCAAAATTGAGTTAAAACAGAGGAGACTGCAGCATTCATTAGACCGCCCACCCTCTGAAGTAGCTGCTTAATATGCATGCTATTACTATGCAAATCAGTGATAATGAAACACAGAGGATTTTTTCATCAGAGAAAGAACAAGCCGATGTTGGCAGGGTTTGGAAAGGGGTGGTTTGAGTTTGTGTTGCGAGGGGTGGTGTGTGTGTGTTATATTCATTTGGGGGAGGGGTGGGTATTGTACAAAACCAAAAAACTGAATGAAATCAAAGTCTATTAAGCTTACCTGAGCACCAGACCCCATAACCCTGAGCACTCAGTACCATGGTAAGACGTTACCTCAGCAAATTATGCCACAGGCAACACGTGAATGGGGCAACCTTAGGCACTGATTAGCCACCTCTATACGGAATGCTTAAAGAAGTTACATAAACAAGTCAGAATTAAATAGAGGCTATTTGTGAGCTTTGTTTTACTTCCTTGGGGATCAATGTAGTTTCATCCATACAATCACTTAGCTACGCCATGTTTGATTATATAATCACATCATTATAAGTACACGCCCTGTTGCAGACCTACACACCCCCACAGTCAACAGCAAAGGATTGTTCAAGAAATTGGAACTATAAGGTTCTATCTGCATTTTTGTCAAAAATTATTTATTGACATGGCCTTGTTCTGTTCAATGTTCTCTACCTATATAGTACTCTCAATCAAACCAAATCAAATGTTATTGGTCACATACACATGGTTAGCAGATGTTATTGTGAGTGTAGCAAAATGCTTATGCCTCTAGTTCCGACAGCGCTGCAATATCTAACAGGTAATCTAACGATTCCACAACAACTACCTAATACACACAAATCTAACAAAAGGAATGGAATAACAATATATACATGTAAATATATGGATGAGCAATGACAGAGCGACATAGGCAAGATGCAATAGATAGTATAGAATACAGTAGATACATATGAGATGAGTAATGCAAGATATGTAAACATTATTAAAGTGGCGTTATTAAAGTGACTAGTGTTCCATTTATTAAAGTGGCCAATGATGTAGGCAGCAGTATGTAGGCAGCAGCCTCTCTGTGTTAGTGATTGCTGTTTAACAGTCTGATGGCCTTGAGATAGAAGCTATTTTTCAGTCTCTTGGTCCCAGCTTTGATGCACCTGTACTGACCTCGCCTTCTGGATGGTAGTGGGGTGAACAGACAGTGGCTCGGGTGGTTGTTGTCCTTGATGACCTTTTTGGCCTTCCTGTGACATCGGGTGCTGTAGGTGTCCTGGAGCGCAGATAGTTTGCCCCTGTGATGTGTTGTACAGACTGCACCACAGCCTGGAGAGCATTGCGGTTGAGGGCTGTGCAGTTGCCGAACCAGGCGGTGATGCAGCCCGACAGAATGCTCTCAATTGTGAATCTGTAGAAGTTTGTGAGGGTTTTGGTTGACAAGCCAAATTTCTTGTGCTTCTCTCCTGTGGTTGAAGAGGTGCTGTTGCGCCTTCTTAACCACACTGTCTGTATGGGTGGACCATTTCAGTTTGTGCGTGATGTGTATGCCGAGGAACTTAAAACTTTCCACCTTCTCCACTGCTGTCCCGTCGATGTGGATAGGGGGGTGCTCCCTCTGCTGTTTCCTGAAGTCCACAATCATCTCCTTTGTTTTGTTGACGTTAAGTGAGAGGTTGTTTTCCTGATACCACACTCCAAGTGCCCTCACCTCCTCCCTGTAGGCCGTCTCGTCGTTGTTGGTATTCAAGCCTACTACTGTTGTGTCATCTGCAAACTTGATGATTGAGTTGGAGGTGTGCATGGCCACGCAGTCATGGGTGAACAGGGAGTACTGGAGGGGGCTGAGCACACACCCTTGTGGGGCCCAAGTGTTGAGGATGAGCGAAGTGGAGATGTTGTTTCCTACCTTCACCACCTGAGGGCGGCCCGTCTGGAAGCCCAGGACCCAATTGCACAGGGTGGGGTTGAGACCCAGGGTCTCCAGCTTAATGATGAGCTTGGATGGTACTATGGTGTTGAATGCTGAGCTATAGTCAATGAACAGCATTCTTACATAGACATATTGCATTCTTACATACTCTTACATTCCTACATACCTCATCTTGTCCAGATGGGATAGAGCAGTGTGCGGTGTTATTGTGATTGCATCGTCTGTGGACCTATTGGGGCAGTAAGCACATTGAAGTGGGTCTAGAGTGACAGGTAGGGTGGAGGGGATAGGATCCTTGACTAGCCTCTCAAAACACTTTCTTTGGGCTGCAAGCCCGAAGCCGGGCACAATATGACAACAGCCACTTCAAGTGCAGGGCGCGAAATTCAAAATATATTTTTTTGAAATATTTAACTTTCACACATTAACAAGTCCAATACAGCAAATGAAAGATGAACATCTTGTGAATCCAGCCAACATGTCTGATTTTTAAAATGTTTTACAGCGAAAACACCACGTATTTTTATGTTAGCTCACCACCAAATACAAAAAATGACAGACATTTTTCACAGCACAGGTAGCATGCACAAAACCAACCTAACTAACCAAGAACCAACCAAACTAACCAAGAAACAACTTCATCAGATGACAGTCTTAAAACATGTTATTCAATAAATCTATGTTTTGTTTGAAAAATGTGCATATTTGAGCTATAAATCAGTTTTACATTGCAGCTACCATCACAGCTACCGTCAGAAATAGCACCGAAGCAGCCAGAGTAATTACAGACACCAACGTCAAATACCTAAAAACTCATCATAAAACATTTCTGAAAAATACATGGTGTACAGCAAATGAAAGACAGGCATCTTGTGATTCCAGCCAATATTTCCGATTTCTTAAGTGTTTTACAGCGAAAACACAATGTAGCATTATATTAGCTTACCACAACAGCCAGAAATACAAGCCATTTACCAGCAGCAAAAGTTATCGATCGTAACAAACCAGCAAAAGATATATAATTTTTGACTAACCTTGATAAGCTTCATTAGATGACAGTCCTATAACATCAGGTTATACATACACTTATGTTTTGTTCGAAAATGTGCATATTTAGAGCTGAAATCAGTGGTTTTACATTGTGCTAACGTAGCATCTTTTTCCCACAACGTCCGGATATTTTTCTGACACTCACATATTCTGACCAAATAACTATTCATAAACATTACTAAAAAATACATGTTGTATAGGAAATGATAGATACACTAGTTCTTAATGCAATCGCCATGTTAGAATTCTAAAAATAACTTCATTACGACATGCAGTTTACGTTATGGTGAGAGCATGCCCAAAATTTGGGCGCAAACTACTAGTTCACATGTTCGACAGATATATGAAATAGCATCATAAAATGGGTCCTACTTTTGATGATCTTCCATCAGAATGTAGTACAAGGGGTCCTTTGTCCAGAACAATCGTTGTTTGGATTTAGAATGTCCTCTTCTCCAGTCAATTAGCACGGAAAGCTAGCAAAGTGGCGCGAAGCTCTCCTTCCTGAACATACGCAGACAAAGCAACACGCCTAACGTCCCGAAAAAATTTCAATAATCTAATAAAACTATATTGAAAAAACATACTTTACGATGATATTGTCACACGTATCAAATAAAATCAAAGCCGGAGATATTAGTCGTCTATAACGACAGCTTTACAGAAGGCAATACCAGGTCACTTCTCGCGCGTTCCAGAAAACAGGAAATTGGGGTCACGTCATGCCAAGAGCTTTTATTCGACCTCAGATCATGTTATACACTCCATTTCTTCTCTCACTGCCTGTTGACATCTAGTGGAAGGCGTATGAAGTGCATGTATACTAATAAATATCAAGCACATTTATAGGCA
The DNA here is from genome assembly GCF_029448725.1 of Salvelinus fontinalis. Taxonomy (NCBI): domain Eukaryota; kingdom Metazoa; phylum Chordata; class Actinopteri; order Salmoniformes; family Salmonidae; genus Salvelinus; species Salvelinus fontinalis. Next base: position 19,471,469 of record NC_074692.1, read on the forward strand.
GAACCTAGAACAGAGCATCGATTTCAGATTTTCCACTTCCTATCAGGAAGTTTGCTGCAAAATGAGTTCTGTTTACCTCACAGATATAATTCAAACGGTTTTAGAAACTAGAGAGTGTTTTCTATCCAATAGTAATAATAATATGCATATTGTACGAGCAAGAATTGAGTACGAGGCCGTTTGAAATGGGCACCTTTTATCCAGGCTACTCAATACTGCCCCTGCAGCCCAAAGAGGTTAATGATGACAGAAGTGAGTGCTATGGGGCGATAGTCATTTGGTTCAGTTACCTTTGCCTACCCTAATTGATGTTGATAAAAGAATACAAGAAAGAAAATAGCTGACACCATTCTAACCAATGAGTGTTCTGAACATTAAAGCCAATTATCTCAGAATCATCTTTTTGCAGATATAACCTTATAGTCCCAAATTCTTGAGTTGTGTCTGCTCCTGCCCTAGCTCTTTGCTAAGCAGCTACGCTGGGCTGTGTTATGTTGTGGTGTGATATTCTGGGCTGTGTTAGCTGTGGTGGGATATTCTGGGCTGGGTGGTGGTGTGATATGCTAGGCTGGGCTGGGTGGTGGTGGTGTGATATGCTGGGCTGGGCTGGGTGGTGGTGTGATATGCTAGGCTGGGCTGGGTGGTGGTGGTGTGATATGCTAGGCTGGGCTGGGTGGTGGTGGTGTGATATGCTAGGCTGGGCTGGGTGGTGGTGGTGGTGTGATATGCTAGGCTGGGCTGGGTGGTGGTGTGATATGCTGGGCTGGGCTGGGTGGTTGTGGTGTGATATGCTAGGCTGGGCTGGGTGGTGGTGGTGTGATATGCTAGGCTGGGCTGGGTGGTGGTGGTGGTGTGATATGCTGGGCTGGGCTGGGTGGTGGTGTGATATGCTGGGCTGGGCTGGGTGGTGGTGTGATATGCTAGGCTGGGCTGGGTGGTGGTGGTGTGATATGCTGGGCTGGGCTGGGTGGTGGTGTGATATGCTAGGCTGGGCTGGGTGGTGGTGGTGTGATATGCTAGGCTGGGCTGGGTGGTGGTGGTGTGATATGCTAGGCTGGGCTGGGTGGTGGTGGTGTGATATGCTGGGCTGGGCTGGGTGGTGGTGTGATATGCTAGGCTGGGCTGGGTGGTGGTGGTGTGATATGCTGGGCTGGGCTGGGTGGTGGTGTGATATGCTAGGCTGGGCTGGGTGGTAGTGGTGTGATTTGCTGGGCTGGGCTGGGTGGTGGTGTGATATGCTAGGCTGGGCTGGGTGGTGGTGGTGGTGTGATATGCTAGGCTGGGCTAGGTTGTGGTGGTGTGATATGCTAGGCTGGACTGGGTTGTGTTGTGGTGTGGTGTGATATGCTAGGCTAGGTTGTGGTGTGGTGTGGTGTGATATGCTAGACTGAGCTCTGCTGGGTTGTGGTGTGGTGTGGTATGCTGGGCTGGGTGTTGATGTGATATGCTGGGCTGGGCTAGGTTGTGGTGTGTGTTAGACTGGAGTGTGGGGTGGTAATGACTCCTGCATGGAAAGCTTCTCCCTGTAAGTGGCTCCCCGTGGCTCTCTCCTTTCATGACCCAATCAGGGCTGTTCTCTATGGGCCTGTTAAATTAAGCGCTCTCTCTGCACAAGAGGAGGAATTAAGGAGTCTGGATGAAGCCATCGATCATCAGGCACCTGCCTTTTTAGCACTGCCCGGCTCAGGCTGGCCAGAGGCACACACAGTGTACAGAGCACAGAGCACAGCACACAGCACAGAATAGAGCACAGAACACAGAACAGAACACAGCACAGAGCACAGAACACAGAGCACAGAACACAGCATAGAGCACAGAACACAGAGCACAGAACAGCACAAAACAGAACGCAGCCCAGAAAAGCACAGAACAGCACAGCACAGACCAGAACAGCATAGCCACACAGGAGCTACATTGAGATGGCTGGGTTGCTGGTACCTGTGGTGGTCAGTCATATTTACTCATGTCTGTCACATACCTGTATGTTTGAACAGCCTTAGATTTTTTCATACCTTTTTTTAGTCCCCTTTTCTATTTCCCCTTTTCTAGTCCCCTTTTCTCTATAGTGTTTTCTATATAGTGTGCTAAGACTCCAGCCACCATAGTCATAGACTGTTCTCTCTGCTACCGCACACAAGCGGTCCACTTTAATAACTCTACCTACATGTATATATTACCTCAATTACCTCGACTAACATGTACCCCCGCACATTGACTCTGTACCGGTACCCCCTGTATATAGCCTCGCTATTGTTATTTTACTGCTGCTCTTTAATTATTTGTGACTTTTATTTCTTCTTTTGGGGGGTATTTTACGTAAAACTGCATTGTTGGTGAAGGGCTTGTAAGTAAGCATTTCACTGTAAGGTCTACACCTGTTGTACTCGGCGCATGTGACAAATGAAACGTGATTTGACTTGAATTATGCATGGATCTCTAAAGAAAGTGGCTGTAATCACATTGCTTTTCTATGATATCGATCAATATTGACTGCATTTGGTGTGTCTATCACAAGTAGTATAGATGGATGGCACCCCTCATCAAAATAAAGTTAATACATACACTTCAGGACCGATTCAGTCTTAGGAAATGCCTCCCATTCTGAAACACACCTTTCCTATGCACAGTTGGCATTCAGACCTACCTTATGCAGGTGCGTAAGGGCTTTGCAGGCGTGGTTAACTTGCGCACCCTTCTGTGTTCTCCAGGAACAGCCACACGAACTTGACAGAGAAAAGAAAGTTAAACTAACTACATAATAGAATGATGAAAAATGTCAGGAAACAATAAAGTGACAGTTATAAATGTATGTGGGCATAACTGACGGTGGCTACCAATAGTGGCTATTATTTAACACGATACAAATTGTAAAAAATACATTGAAAAGAATAGCTGGCTGAAACATGCGTTACCCCATACCTAAGTTTAAGTTCAGAGTGCGCATAGAGAGAAAAGTACACAAAAAGGGAATTAAGTTCCGTTTATGCGCGCATAACTCGGGTCTGAATTGGTTCCTTCCTGAATACTCTCATCAGACTGCATTTTGAGAGAGAGAGAGAGAGAGAGAGAGAGAGAGAGAGAGAGAGAGAGAGAGAGAGAGAGAGAGAGAGAGAGAGAGAGAGAGAGAGAGAGAGAGAGAGAGAGAGAGAGAGAGAGAGAGAGAGAGAGAGAGAGAGAGAGAGAGAGAGAGAGAGAGAGAGACATGGAGTAATCAAATTACCTTTGTATTCCTTGGAATTGATTGTTGTCATTAGGAGAATGCCAAGCGGGTCCTCCCTGTTGGCTATATAGAATATTACATGGGTGAATCTCCATCCTTTTTGACACTCCTGGCATAGTAATAATAACAATTTAATGACACACAATACATTAGGTACACAGGAGTCCCTCTATTGGCGAGCTGGGGTGGAATTTGATATCAAGCTTAACAGTGACACTGATGATGATGAGCCTGCTGAGCGATGATGATGATGGTGTCCCTTGTTAGTGTGTCCCTGTCTTAATTAGATAGGGTTGTTACAGGTCTGTATATCAGAGCCTGGGATACATGAGGACTACACACACACACACACACACACACACACACACACACACACACACACACACACACACACACACACACACACACACACACACACACACACACACACACACACACACACACACACACACACACACACACACACACACACAAGATCCATCTCTGTTCACTGAGTAACTGCAAGTGTCTTTCTATTGGGTACCTGAACATTCTTTACAAATACTGGCTTCAGAGAAAAAAAAGGGCAACAAAGGTTCATCACTGGCATTCATTATTCATCTTAATGAAATAGATTTGGTGAAACACGGGTAGAGGCTTGTTCCACATACGCAAAATCTCTCCAGATCAAGTTTCACAGAAGATGACGGCATGTAAATCATTTAAAGTGAATTATCCCAATCTACAAGTTATTACAATACCACATTTTACTAGGTGATGCTTCTGCAGCATTACTTATTTACTGTTCTAATTACTGTATGTTGGAAACCAGTTTATAATAGCAATAAAGCACCTTGGGGATTTGTGGTGTATGGTCAATATACCACGGATAAGGGCTTTATCTGGAATTCCGAGCTGCATCGTGCTTAAACCTGTTGGGGATGGGGGCGCTGTTTAGACTATTTATGCTAATTTGGCTAATTTTTGAAACGGCTTCCCACAAAATCCTTGATCGTACAATATGCATATTATTATTATTATTGGATAGAAAACAGTCTATAGTTTCTATAGGAGTTGAAATTTTGTCTCTAAGTGGAACAGAGCCCATTCTACAGCAATTTCCCTGACATGGAGTCAGATTTGAGAAATGTTGGCCACTCTTCTGAAGTCAGTTAAAAGGGCACTGTCGTTGCTATGACTATACGGACACTTCTTACGTCTTCCCCTGGATGCCTTTACGTGATGACGATTCCAATGGGGTCGATTGCGCGTTCACAGGCCCCACAAATGAAAAAACCCTGAAGCTAGTCATTCTTTTGGAGCTGCGTCATGCGCCTAGAGGACACCGGCCCGCACCTTTTCCAAGCATTAGTGAAGGGGGTAATATTACTCGGGTCATGTTTCTACTCGTTATGGGAGTTAAAAACATCATAAGGTAGTTAATTTAAAGCGTTTTATAGCAATTTATATCCGTTTAGTGCGATTTTGGGACATTTATTTTTGCAACGATGTGAAAAGTTGGGCACGCTTTTCAGTTCATCCCGAACGCAGTTGACATTTCCACATGGCAAGAGGACAGCTTTCCACCAAAAGACAATTTCTCCCAAGAAAGGATCCTTTGCCCAAGATACTGATGGAAGAACAGCTCAAGGTAGGACATTTTTATTATGATAAATCGTGTTTCTGTCGAAACATTTTAGTGGCTTAGGACGCCATGTTTTTTGACGTAGCTTCGCTTGGCGCAAACTGTATTGAAAAGTAAGGATAAATTAAAAAATGTAATAACGCAATTGTATTAAGAATTAAATTGTCTATCAATCCCTGTCCACCCTATATTTTTTAGTCACGTTTATGAGTATTTATGTATAAGAGTAGATCACTGTCTAAGTGGCGCAAGGACTTTTTCTTTACCAGCTTGTCTACATTTCACATTGTCTAACCATGATTTTGGTGGCTAAATATAAACATTTTCGATCAAACTGTATATGCATGTTGTAATGTGATGTTACAGGAGTGTCATCGGAAGAATTCTGAGAAGGTTAGTGAAAAAATTAATATCTTTTGGCGATGTTGACTTTTATCGCTCACTTTGGCTAGAATCAATGCTGGGCTGCTAATTGCTATGTGCTAAGCTAATATAACGATTTATTGTGTTTTCGCTGTAAGACACTTAGAAAATCTGAAATATTGTCTGTATTCACAGGATCTGTGTCTTTCGATTCGTGTATGCTGTGTATTTTTACGAAATGTTTGATGATTAGTAGTTAGGTAAACACGTTGCTCATTGTAATTATTCTAGTCCATTTGTGACGGTGGGTGCAATTGTAAACTATGCCATATACCTGAAATATGCACTTTTTTCTAACAAAACCTATCCCATACCATAAATATGTTATCAGACTGTCATCTAATGAGTTTTTTTGTTGGTTAGGGGCTATAAATATCTTAGTTTAGCCGAATTGGTGATGGCTACTGGTGTTGGTGGACAAATAAAAGATGGTGGATTATGCTAATGTGTTTTTAGGTAATAGATGTACATCTTTACATATTGTGTCTTCCCTGTAAAACATTTTAAAAATCGGAAATGTTGACTGGATTCACAAGATCTGTGTCTTTCATTAGCTGTATTGGACTTTAATGTGTGAAAGTTAAATATTTTAAAAAAATATTTTTTTTGAATTTCGCAGCACTGGTTTTGTCACGTTCCTGACCTATTTATGTTAGTTTTTGTGTGTTAGTTGGTCAGGACGTGAGGTTGGGTGGGCATTCTATGTTATCTGTTTCTATGTTGGTTTCGGTTTGCCTGGTATGGCTCTTGATTAGAGGCAGGTGGTTTGCGTTTGCCTCTAATTAAGAGTCATATTTAGGTAGGGCATTCTCACTGTTTGTTTGTGGGTGATTGTCTCCTGTGTTTGTGTCTGCGCACCACACGGGATTGTTTCGGTGGTATTTCGTTTTGATGTAGTCTGTTTCCTGCTCGTGTGTTCTTCCTGTCGTTATGTAAGTTCCATGTTCAGGTTTCGTCTACGTTGTCCGTTTGTTATTTTGTATCATTTCTAAAGTATAGTTCGTGGCAGTGTTCGTTTTGTTCAATAAATTCATTATGTCATCACACCTCGCTGCGCATTGGTCTACCGATCCTTCTCTCCTCACCTCATCTGAGGATGAGGAGAGCAACACCCGTTACAGAATCACCCACCTACCGAGGACCAAGCGGCGGGGGAGAGCTCAACAGAGCAATCAGGACTCGTGGACTTGGGAACAGATCTTGGAAGGAAAAGGACACTGGGGGCACATTGGGGAATATCGCCGCGCTCGTGAGGAGATGGAGGCAGCGAGAGCCCAACAGCGGTGGTATGAGGAGGCAGCAAGGAGACGTGGCTGGAAGCCCGAAAAGCCATGGGAACAGGTGGAGGCACTGAGGAGAGCAGAGGCTACCGGAGAGAGGAACCGGAGCTATGAGGGAACGCGTCTGGCACGGAAGCCGAAAAAGCCCGTAAGTAATTCCCAAAAATTTCTTGGGGGGGGGCTAGGAGATAGTGGGCCAAGGGCAGGTAGGAGACCTGCGCCCACTTCCCAGGCTTACCGTGGAGAGCGGGAGTACGGGCAGGCGCCGTGTTACGCAGTAGAGCGCACGGTGTCTCCTGTACGAGTGCATAGCCCGGTGCGGGTTATTCCACCTCCCCGCACTGGGAGGGCTAGATTGGGTATTGAGCCAGGTGTCATGAGGCCGGCTCAACGCGTCTGGTCTCCAGTGCGTCTCCTCGGGCCGGCATACATGGCACCGGCCTTACGCATGGTTTCTCCGGTTCGCCTACATAGGCCGGTGCGGGTTATTCCACCTCCCCGCACTGGTCGGGCAACCGGGAGCATTCAACCAGGTAAGGTCGGGCAGGCTCAATGCTCAAGAGAGCCAGTACGCCTCCACGGTCCGGTATTTCCGGCACCACCTCCCCGCCCCAGCCTAGTACCTACAGTGTATACACTACGCACTAGGCTACCAGTGCGTATCCTGAGCCCTGTTCCTCCTCCACGCACTCTCCCTGTAGTGCGTGCATCTAGCCCGGTGCCTCCAGTTCCGGCCCCACGCACTAAGCTACCAGTGCGTCTCCAGAGCCCTGTACACACTGTATATTCTCCCCCTACTAATCCTGATGTGCTTGTCCTCAGCCCGGCGTCACCAGTGCCGGTACCACGCATCAGGGATAGAGTAGGCTTTGAGAATACAGTGTGCCCTGTCCCTGCTCTCCGCACTAGTAGGAAGGTGCTTATCATTAGCACGGTGCCTCCAGTTCCGGCACCACGCACCAGGTCTACAGTGCGCCGTATCCGGCCAGAGCCATCCGTCTCACCAGCGCCATCTGAGCCATCCGTCTCCCCAGCGCCATCTGAGCCATCCGTCTCCCCAGCGCCATCTGAGCCATCCGTCTCCCCAGCGCCATCTGAGCCATCCGTCTCCCCAGCGCCATCTGAGCCATCCGTCTCCCCAGCGCCGTCTGAGCCATCCGTCTGCCAGGAGCCTGCAAAGCCGCCCGTCTGCCATGAGCCTGCAAAGCCGCCCGTCTGCCATGAGCCTACAGAGCCGTCAGCCAGACAGGAGCCGCTAGAGCCATCAGCCAGACAGGAGCCGCTAGAGCCGTCAGCCAGACAGGATCTGCCAGAGCCGCCAACCAGACAGGATCTGCCAGAGCCGCCAACCAGACAGGATCTGCCAGAGCCGCCAACCAGACAGGATCTGCCAGAGCCGCCAACCAGACAGGATCTGCCAGAGCCGCCAACCAGACAGGATCTGCCAGAGCCGTCAGAGAGCCATGAGCAGCCAGAGCCGTCAGAGAGCCATGAGCAGCCAGAGCCGTCAGAGAGCCATGAGCAGCCAGAGCCGTCAGAGCGCCATGAGCAGCCAGAGCCGTCAGAGCGCCATGAGCAGCCAGAGCCGTCAGAGCGCCATGAGCAGCCAGAGCCGTCAGCCTGCCATGAGCGTCGAGAGCCGTCAGCCTGCCATGAGCGTCGAGAGCCGTCAGCCTGCCATGAGCGTCGAGAGCCGTCAGCCTGCCATGAGCGTCGAGAGCCGTCAGCCTGCCATGAGCGTCGAGAGCCGTCAGCCTGCCATGAGCGTCGAGAGCCGTCAGCCTGCCATGAGCGTCGAGAGCCGTCAGCCAGCCATGAGCATCGAGAGTCGTCAGTCAGCCATGAGCTGCCCTTCAGCCTGAAAAGGCTAGATACCCAGAACTGCCCATCAGTCCAGAGCTGTCTCTCTGTCCGGAGCTGCCTTTCAGTCCGGAGTTGCCCCTCTATCCTGATCTCCCTCTCTATCTTTATCTACCTCTATAGTCTTATCTATCCCTCTGTCTTGGTTTATCTCTCTGTCCCGGTATTGTCATTATTAGATATGTTATTAGGAGGATTTTGTGGGGGAAGTAAGAGGGTGGACATTCTTGAAGGGAGGGGGCTAGGATGGATTATGGTGGGGTGGGAACCGCGCCCGGAGCCTGAGCCACCACCGTGGTTAGATGCCCACCCAGACCCTCCCCTAGACTTTGTGCTGGTGCGTCCGGAGTTCGCACCTTGTGGGGGGGGGTACTGTCACGTTCCTGACCTATTTATGTTAGTTTTTGTGTGTTAGTTGGTCAGGACGTGAGGTTGGGTGGGCATTCTATGTTATCTGTTTCTATGTTGGTTTCGGTTTGCCTGGTATGGCTCTTGATTAGAGGCAGGTGGTTTGCGTTTGCCTCTAATTAAGAGTCATATTTAGGTAGGGCATTCTCACTGTTTGTTTGTGGGTGATTGTCTCCTGTGTTTGTGTCTGCGCACCACACGGGATTGTTTCGGTGGTATTTCGTTTTGATGTAGTCTGTTTCCTGCTCGTGTGTTCTTCCTGTCGTTATGTAAGTTCCATGTTCAGGTTTCGTCTACGTTGTCCGTTTGTTATTTTGTATCATTTCTAAAGTATAGTTTGTGGCAGTGTTCGTTTTGTTCAATAAATTCATTATGTCATCACACCTCGCTGCGCATTGGTCTACCGATCCTTCTCTCCTCACCTCATCTGAGGGTGAGGAGAGCAACACCCGTTACAGGTTTTTCAGTGGGGGGGGGGGGGGGGTGTGCCGCTAGCGCCACGCTGATCCTAGACAGGTTAACCTGTTGGGGATGGGGGCGCTGTTTAGACTATTTATGCTAATGTGGCTAATTTTTTAAACGGCTTCCCACAAAATCCTTGATCGTACAATATGCATATTATTATTATTATTGGATAGAAAACAGTCTATAGTTTCTATAGGAGTTGAAATTTTGTCTCTAAGTGGAACAGAGCCCATTCTACAGCAATTTCCCTGACATGGAGTCAGATTTGAGAAACGTTGGCCACTTTTCTGAAGTCATTTAAACGGGCACTGTCGTTGCTATGACTATACGGACACTTCTTACGTCTTCCCCTGGATGCCTTTACGTGATGACGATTCCAACGGGCTCGATTGCTCGTTCACAGGCCCTACAAATGAAAAAAACCTTTAGCTAGCAAGTCTTTTCTTGCTGCGTAACGCGCGTGGAAGACACCGACCCTCTCCTGTTCCAAGCGTTAGTTTAGCCTGTTATATTTCTCCGGTCATCTTTTCACTCGTTATAGGAGTTACAAACATCACAAAGTAGTTAATTTAAAGCGTTTTATAGCAATTTATATCCGTTTAGTGCGATTTTGGGACATTTATTTTTGCAACGATGTGAAAAGTTGGTCACGCTTTTCAGTTCATCCCGAACGTAGTTGACATTTCCACATGGCAAGAGGACAGCTTTCCACCAAAAGACGATTTCTCCCAAGAAAGGATCCTTTGCCCAAGATACTGATGGAAGAACAGCTCAAGGTAGGACATTTTTATTATGATAAATCGTGTTTCTGTCGAAACATTTTAGTGGCTTAGGACGCCATGTTTTTTGACGTAGCTTCGCTTGGCGCAAACTGTATTGAAAAGTAAGGATAAATTAAAAAATGTAATAACGCAATTGTATTAAGAATTAAATTGTCTATCAATCCCTGTCCACCCTATATTTTTTAGTCACGTTTATGAGTATTTATGTATAAGAGTAGATCACTGTCTAAGTGGCGCAAGGACGTTTTCTTTACCAGCTTGTCTACATTTCACATTGTCTAACCATGATTTTGGTGGCTAAATATAAACATTTTCGATCAAACTGTATATGCATGTTGTAATGTGATGTTACAGGAGTGTCATCGGAAGAATTCTGAGAAGGTTAGTGAAAAAATTAATATCTTTTGGCGATGTTGACTTTTATCGCTCACTTTGGCTAGAATCAATGCTGGGCTGCTAATTGCTATGTGCTAAGCTAATATAACGATTTATTGTGTTTTCGCTGTAAGACACTTAGAAAATCTGAAATATTGTCTGTATTCACAGGATCTGTGTCTTTCGATTCGTGTATGCTGTGTATTTTTACGAAATGTTTGATGATTAGTAGTTAGGTAAACACGTTGCTCATTGTAATTATTCTAGTCCATTTGTGATGGTGGGTGCAATTGTAAACTATGCCATATACCTGAAATATGCACTTTTTTCTAACAAAACCTATCCCATACCATAAATATGTTATCAGACTGTCATCTAATGAGTTTTTTTGTTGGTTAGGGGCTATAAATATCTTAGTTTAGCCGAATTGGTGATGGCTACTGGTGTTGGTGGACAAATAAAAGATGGTGGAATATGCTAATGTGTTTTTAGGTAATAGATGTACATCTTTACATATTGTGTCTTCCCTGTAAAACATTTTAAAAATCGGAAATGTTGACTGGATTCATAAGATCTGTGTCTTTCATTAGCTGTATTGGACTTTAATGTGTGAAAGTTAAATATTTTAAAAAAATATTTTTTTTGAATTTCGCGGCACTGGTTTTTCAGTGGGGGGGGGGGGGGGGAGTGCCGCTAGCGCCACGCTGATCCTAGACAGGTTAACCTAACTCCATATCAGTGAAGGGCTGTTAAGTTAAAACCAAGACTTAAATTGAGTGGGTATGAGATGGTATGCAATAGGCATACTTTTTATTAAAGAAAATGGCAAAAAGCACAGGTCTACCCTTTGTTAGCTTAAGATTTTGAAGAAGATAACCTGTCTAGGCTGAGGGTGCCGCTAGCGGCACTCCCCCCCCACCCCCACTGAAAAGGCAGAGCCGCGAAATTCAAATTTTTTTTTTTTTTTAAATATTTAACTTTCACACATTAAAGTCCAATACAGCTAATGAAAGACACAGATCTTGTGAATCCAGCCAACATGTCCGATTTTTAAAATGTTTTACAGAGAAGACACAATATGTAAAGATGTAAATCTATTACCTAAAAACACATTAGCATAATCCACCATCTTTTATTTATCCACCAACACCAGTAGCTATCACCAATTCGGCTAAACTAAGATATTTATAGCCACCAACCAAGAAAAAAACTCATCAGATGACAGTCTGATAACATATTTATGGTATGGGATAGGTTTTGTTAGAAAAATGTGCATATTTCAGGTAGATGGCATAGTTTACAATTGCACCCACCGTCACAAATGGACTAGAATAACTACATAGAGCAACGTGTTTACCTACTTACTAATCATCAAACATTTCGTAAAAATACACAGCATACACTAATCGAAAGACACAGATCCTGTGAATACAGACAATATTTCAGATTTTCTAAGTGTCTTACAGCGAAAACACAATAAATCGTTATATTAGCATAGCACATAGCACATAGCAGCCCAGCATTGATTCTAGCCAAAGTGAGCGATAACGTCAACATCGCCAAAATATATTAATTTTTTCACTAACCTTCTCAGAATTCTTCAGATGACACTCCTGTAACATCATATTACACAATCCATATAGAGTTTGATCGAAAATGTGCATATTTAGCCACCAAAATCATGGTTAGACAATGTGAAATGTAGCCCAGCTGGTGAGAAAATGTCCGTGCGCCATATTAGACAGTGATCTACTCTTATACATAAATACTCATAAACGTGACTAAAAAATATAGGGTGGACAGGGATTGATAGACAATTTAATTCTTAATACAATCGCGGAATTACCTTTTTTAAATTATCCTTACTTTTCAATACAGTTTGCGCCAAGCGAAGCTACGTCAAAAAACATGGCGTCCTAAGCCACTAACATTTTTCGACAGAAACACGATTTATCATAATAAAAATGTCCTACTTTGAGCTGTTCTTCCATCAGTATCTTGGGCAAAGGATCCTTTCTTGGGTCTAATCGTCTTTTGGTGGAAAGCTGTCCTCTTGCCATGTGGAAATGCCAACTGCGTTCGGGATGAACTGGAAGCGTGCCCAGCAATTCACAGCGTTTCAGAAATAAATGTCCCAAAATCGCACTAAACGGATATAAATTGCTATAAAACGCTTTAAATTAATTACCTTATGATGTTTTTAACTCCTATAACGAGTAGAAACATGACCAGAGTAATATTACTCCCTCCACTAATGCTTGGAACAAGTGCGGGTCGATGTCCTCCAGGCGCATGACGCAGCAAGAAAAGAGTTCCTAGCTACAGGGTTTTTTAATTTGTAGTGCCTGTGAACGCGCAATCGACCCCATTCAAATCGTCATCACGTAAAGGCATCCAGGGGAAGACGTAAGCAGTGTCCGTATACTCATAGCAATAACTGTGGCCTTTTAACTGACTCCAGATCAGGGGCCAACATTTCTGAAATCTGACTCCATGTCAGGGAAATTGCTGTAGAATGGGTTCTGTTCCACTTAGAGACAAAATTTCAACTCCTATAGAAACTATAGACTGTTTTCTATCCAATAATAATAATAATATGCATATTGTACGATCAAGAATTTTGTGGGAAGCCGTTTCAAAAATTACACGATTAGCATAAATAGTGACAACAGCGCCCCCAGCCTCAACAGGTTAACCTGTTAAGGCTAGGGGGTGCTGTTGTCACTATTTATGGAAATCGTGTAATTTTTGAAACGGCTTCCTACAAAATTCTTGATCGTACAATATGCATATTATTACTATTATTGGATAGAAAAAGTCTATAGTTTCTATAGGCGTTGAAATTTTGTCTCTGAGTGGAACAGAACTCATTCTACAGCAATTTCCCTGACATGGAGTCAGATTTCACACATTTTGGCCCCTGTTCTGGAGTCAGTTTTAAGGCCACTGTTATTGCTATGAGTATACGGACACTGCTTACGTCTTCCCCTGGATGCCTTTACGTGATGACGCTTTGAATGGTATCGATTGCCCAATCACAGCCACTATAAATGAAAAAATCCTGTAGGTAGGAACTCTTTTCTAGGTGCGTCAGGCGCGCGGAGGACACCGACCTACTGTTTTTCCAAGCATTAGTGTACATTTACATTTACATTTAAGTCATTTAGCAGACGCTCTTATCCAGAGCGACTTACAAATTGGTGCATTCACCTTATGATATCCAGTGGAACAACCACTTTACAAAAGTGCATCTAACTCTTTTAACCTGTTGGGGATGGGGGCGCTGTTTAGACTATTTATGCTAATGTGGCTAATTTTTTAAACGGCTTCCCACAAAATCCTTGATCGTACAATATGCATATTATTATTATTATTGGATAGAAAACAGTCTATAGTTTCTATAGGAGTTGAAATTTTGTCTCTAAGTGGAACAGAGCCCATTCTACAGCAATTTCCCTGACATGGAGTCAGATTTGAGAAATGTTGGGCACTTTTCTGAAGTCAGTTAAAAGGGCACTGTCGTTGCTATGACTATACGGACACTTCTTACGTCTTCCCCTGGATGCCTTTACGTGATGACGATTCCAACGGGCTCGATTGCTCGTTCACAGGCCCTACAAATGAAAAAAACCTTTAGCTAGCAAGTCTTTTCTTGCTGCGTAACGCGCGTGGAAGACACCGACCCTCTCCTGTTCCAAGCGTTAGTTTAGCCTGTTATATTTCTCCGGTCATCTTTTCACTCGTTATAGGAGTTACAAACATCACAAAGTAGTTAATTTAAAGCGTTTTATAGCAATTTATATCCGTTTAGTGCGATTTTGGGACATTTATTTTTGCAACGATGTGAAAAGTTGGGCACGCTTTTCAGTTCATCCCGAACGTAGTTGACATTTACACATGGCAAGAGGACAGCTTTCCACCAAAAGACGATTTCTCCCAAGAAAGGATCCTTTGCCCAAGATACTGATGGAAGAACAGCTCAAGGTAGGACATTTTTATTATGATAAATCGTGTTTCTGTCGAAACATTTTAGTGGCTTAGGACGCCATGTTTTTTGACGTAGCTTCGCTTGGCGCAAACTGTATTGAAAAGTAAGGATAAATTAAAAAATGTAATAACGCAATTGTATTAAGAATTAAATTGTCTATCAATCCCTGTCCACCCTATATTTTTTAGTCACGTTTATGAGTATTTATGTATAAGAGTAGATCACTGTCTAAGTGGCGCAAGGACAAATTCTGACCAGCCGAGTTACATTTCACATTGTCTAACCATGATTTTGGTGGCTAAATATAAACATTTTCGATCAAACTGTATATGCATGTTGTAATGTGATGTTACAGGAGTGTCATCGGAAGAATTCTGAGAAGGTTAGTGAAAAAATTAATATCTTTTGGCGATGTTGACTTTTATCGCTCACTTTGGCTAGAATCAATGCTGGGCTGCTAATTGCTATGTGCTAAGCTAATATAACGATTTATTGTGTTTTCGCTGTAAGACACTTAGAAAATCTGAAATATTGTCTGTATTCACAGGATCTGTGTCTTTCGATTCGTGTATGCTGTGTATTTTTACGAAATGTTTGATGATTAGTAGTTAGGTAAACACGTTGCTCATTGTAATTATTCTAGTCCATTTGTGATGGTGAGTGCAATTGTAAACTATGCCATATACCTGAAAAATGCACTTTTTTCTAACAAAACCTATCCCATACCATAAATATGTTATCAGACTGTCATCTAATGAGTTTTTTTGTTGGTTAGGGGCTATAAATATCTTAGTTTAGCCGAATTGGTGATGGCTACTGGTGTTGGTGGACAAATAAAAGATGGTGGATTATGCTAATGTGTTTTTAGGTAATAGATGTACATCTTTACATATTGTGTCTTCCCTGTAAAACATTTTAAAAATCGGAAATGTTGACTGGATTCATAAGATCTGTGTCTTTCATTAGCTGTATTGGACTTTAATGTGTGAAAGTTAAATATTTTAAAAAAATATTTTTTTTGAATTTCGCGGCACTGGTTTTTCAGTGGGGGGGGGGGGGGTGTGCCGCTAGCGCCACGCTGATCCTAGACAGGTTAAGGGGGGGGGGTTAGAAGGATTACTTTATCCTATCCTAGGTATTCCTTAAAGAGGTGGGGTTTCAGGTGTCTCCGGAAGGTGGTGATTGACTCCGCTGACCTGGCGTCGTGAGGGAGTTTGTTCCACCATTGGGGTGCCAGAGCAGCGAACAGTTTTGACTGGGCTGAGCGGGAACTGTACTTCCTCAGAGGTAGGGAGGCGAGCAGGCCAGAGGTGGATGAACACAGTGCCCTTGTTTGGGTGTAGGGCCTGATCAGAGCCTGAAGGTACAGAGGTGCCGTTCCCCTCACAGCTCCGTAGGCAAGCACCATGGTCTTGTAGCGGATGCGAGCTTCAACTGGAAGCCAGTGGAGAGAGCGGAGGAGCGGGATGACGTGAGAGAACTTGGGAAAGTTGAACACCAGACGGGCTGCGGCGTTCTGGATGAGTTGTAGGGGTTTAATGGCACAGGCAGGGAGCCCAGCCAACAGCGAGTTGCAGTAATCCAGACGGGAGATGACAAGTGCCTGGATTAGGACCTGCGCCGCTTCCTGCGTGAGGCAGGGTCGTACTCTGCGAATGTTGTAGAGCATGAACCTACAGGAACGGGTCACCGCCTTGATGTTAGTTGAGAACGACAGGGTGTTGTCCAGGATCACGCCAAGGTTCTTAGCACTCTGGGAGGAGGACACAATGGAGTTGTCAACCGTGATGGCGAGATCATGGAACGGGCAGTCCTTCCCCGGGAGGAAGAGCAGCTCCGTCTTGCCGAGGTTCAGCTTGAGGTGGTGATCCGTCATCCACACTGATATGTCTGCCAGACATGCAGAGATGCGATTCACCACCTGGTTATCAGAGGGGGGAAAGGAGAAGATTAATTGTGTGTCGTCTGCATAGCAATGATAGGAGAGACCATGTGAGGATATGACAGAGCCAAGTGACTTGGTGTATAGCGAGAATACGAGAGGGCCTAGAACAGAGCCCTGGGGGACACCAGTGGTGAGAGCACGTGGTGCGGAGACAGATTCTCGCCACGCCACCTGGTAGGAGCGACCTGTCAGGTAGGACGCAATCCAAGCGTGGGCCGCGCCGGAGATGCCCAGCTCGGAGAGGGTGGAGAGGAGGATCTGATGGTTCACAGTATCAAAGGCAGCCGATAGGTCTAGAAGGATGAGAGCAGAGGAGAGAGAGTTAGCTTTAGCAGTGCGGAGCGCCTCCGTGACACAGAGAAGAGCAGTCTCAGTTGAATGACTAGTCTTGAAACCTGACTGATTTGGATCAAGAAGGTCATTCTGAGAGAGATAGCAGGAGAGCTGGCCAAGGACGGCCCGTTCAAGAGTTTTGGAGAGAAAAGAAAGAAGGGATACTGGTCTGTAGTTGTTGACATCGGAGGGATCGAGTGTAGGTTTTTTCAGAAGGGGTGCAACTCTCGCTCTCTTGAAGACGGAAGGGACGTAGCCAGCGGTCAAGGATGAGTTAATGAGCGAGGTGAGGTAAGGGAGAAGGTCTCCGGAAATGGTCTGGAGAAGAGAGGAGGGGATAGGGTCAAGCGGGCAGGTTGTTGGGCGGCCGGCCGTCACAAGACGCGAGATTTCATCTGGAGAGAGAGGGGAGAAAGAGGTCAAAGCACAGGGTAGGGCAGTGTGAGCAGAACCAGCGGTGTCGTTTGACTTAGCAAACGAGGATCGGATGTCGTCGACCTTCTTTTCAAAATGGTTGACGAAGTCATCAGCAGAGAGGGAGGAGGGGGGAGGTGGGGGAGGAGGATTCAGGAGGGAGTAGAAGGTGGCAAAGAGCTTCCTAGGGTTACAGGCAGATGCTTGGAATTTAGAGTGGTAGAAATTGGCTTTAGCAGCAGAGACAGAAGAGGAGAATGTAGAGAGGAGGGAGTGAAAGGATGCCAGGTCCGCAGGGAGGCGAGTTTTCCCTCATTTCCGCTCGGCTGCCCGGAGCCCTGTTCTGTGAGCTCGCAATGAGTCGTCGAGCCACGGAGCAGGAGGGGAGGACCGAGCCGGCCTGGAGGATAGGGGACATAGAGAGTCAAAGGATGCAGAAAGGGAGGAGAGGAGGGTTGAGGAGGCAGAATCAGGAGATAGGTTGGAGAAGGTTTGAGCAGAGGGAAGAGATGATAGGATGGAAGAGGAGAGAGTAGCGGGGGAGAGAGAGCGAAGGTTGGGACGGCGCGATACCATCCGAGTAGGGGCAGTGTGGGAAGTGTTGGATGAGAGCGAGAGGGAAAAGGATACAAGGTAGTGGTCGGAGACTTGGAGGGGAGTTGCAATGAGATTAGTGGAAGAACAGCATCTAGTAAAGATGAGGTCAAGCGTATTGCCTGCCTTGTGAGTAGGGGGGGAAGGTGAGAGGGTGAGGTCAAAAGAGGAGAGGAGTGGAAAGAAGGAGGCAGAGAGGAATGAGTCAAAGGTAGACGTGGGGAGGTTAAAGTCACCCAGAACTGTGAGAGGTGAGCCATCCTCAGGAAAGGAACTTATCAGGGCGTCAAGCTCATTGATGAACTCTCCAAGGGAACCTGGAGGGCGATAAATGATAAGGATGTTAAGCTTGAAAGGGCTGGTAACTGTGACAGCATGGAATTCAAAGGAGGCGATAGACAGATGGGTCAGGGGAGAAAGAGAGAATGTCCACTTGAGAGAGATGAGGATCCCAGTGCCACCACCCCGCTGACCAGAAGCTCTCGGGGTGTGCGAGAACACGTGGGCAGACGAGGAGAGAGCAGTAGGAGTAGCAGTGTTATCAGTGGTAATCCATGTTTCCGTCAGTGCCAAGAAGTCGAGGGACTGGAGGGAAGCATAGGCTAAGATGAACTCTGCCTTGTTGGCCGCAGATCGGCAGTTCCAGAGGCTGCCTGAGACCTGGAACTCCACGTGGGTCGTGCGCGCTGGGACCACCAGGTTAGAGTAGCAGCGGCCACGCGGTGTGAAGCGTTTGTATGGTCTGTGCAGAGAGGAGAGAACAGGGATAGACAGACACATAGTTGACAGGCTACAGAAGAGGCTACGCTAATGCAAAGGAGATTGGAATGACAAGTGGACTACACGTCTCGAATGTTCAGAAAGTTAAGCTTACGTTGCAAAAAATCTTATTGACTAAAATGATATAGTACTGCTGGCTGGTGAAATAGGCTAGCTAGCAGTGGCTGCGTTGTTGACTTTGTTTGAAAGTGTAGCTGGCTAGGTAACCTCTAACTGGCTAGGTAACCTCGACAATTACTCTAGACTACACAATTATCTTGGATACAAAGACGGCTATGTAGCCAGCTAAGATCAAACAAATCAAACTGTTGTACTGTAATGAAATGAAATGTAATACTACCTGTGGAGCAAAGCGGAATGCAACTACTCACTCCAACCCGGAAGTGCGTATCGTAGAGGGAGAGGCAATAGAAGAGTTGTTTCTTGTATTATTGTCTTTTGTGTCTTTAGAGGACTGCTTCACCTTAATGTCCCCTTTCCCCCCTTTCCCTTTTCTTCTGTCCTTATTTTGTCCCACTTTGTCCCTTCTTTGTCCCTTCTTCTCTTCTGCCAACTAGACACTCCTTGTTAGCTAGCTAGCTTCTTCCAGGAATGTTCCTAGCAACTGCCTAGCAACAGGTAAACAACTTAGCTAGCTAAGAAAACGGTATAATTTTATGAAAAAATTGTTCCTTTTTCAAAAGCCTTTCTTCTTTGTTTGCTGCTTGTTTGGTCTCCTATTCAGTTTGCAGTTTTCTTTTGATTTTTTTCGATGTACTTTACTCTAAAAAAACATTTAAATTTCAATATTTGTAGGAGCTCATCTTTTCAGCTGCTGCTGCTTAATTTGGAACTCCGGAACCAGTGTAGCCAGTTATATTTCTCCGGTCATATTTTTACTCGTTATAGGAGTTAAAAACATCATAAGGTAGTTAATTTAAAGCGTTTTATAGCAATTTATATCCATTTAGTGCGATTTTGGCACATTTATTTCTGAGCCACTGTGAATCTCTGGGCACCGTTCCAGTTCATGCCGAACGCAATGTGCATTTCTACATGGCAAGAGGACAGCTTTCGACCAAAAGACGATTAGACCCAAGAAAGGATTCTTTGACCAAGATTCTGATGGAAGAACAGCTCAAAGTAGGAACAATTTATTATGATAAATCGTGTTTCTGTCGAAAAATGTTAGTGGCTTAGGACGCCATCTTTTTTGACGTAGCTTCGCTTGGCGCAAACTGTATTGAAAAGTAAGGATAATTTAAAAAATGTAATTCCGCGATTGTATTAAGAATTAAATTGTCTATCAATCGCTGTCCACCCTATATTTTTTAGTCACGTTTATGAGTATTTATGTATACGACTAGATCACTGTCTAATATGGCGCACGACATTTTCTGACCAGCTGGGCTACTTTTCTCATTGTCTAACCATGATTTTGGTGGCTAAATATGCACATTTTCGAACAAACTGTATATGTATGTTGTAATGTGATGTTACAGGAGTGTCATCTGAAGAATTCTGAGAAGGTTAGTGAAAAAATTAATATATTTTGGCGATGTTTACGTTATCGCTCTCTTTGGCTAGAATCAATGCTGGGGTAATGTTTGCACATGTGCTATGCTAATATAACGATTTATTGTGTTTTCGCTGTAAGACACTTAGAAAATCTGAAATATTGTCTGTATTCACAGGATCTGTGTCTTTCGATTAGTGTATGCTGTGTATTTTTACGAAATGTTTGATGATTAGTAGTTAGGTAAACACGTTGCTCATTGTAATTATTCTAGTCCATTTGTGACGGTGGGTGCAATTGTAAACTATGACATCTACCTGAAATATGCACATTTTTCTAACAAAACCTATCCTATACCATAAATATGTTATCAGACTGTCATCTGAGGAGGTTTTTTCTTGGTTGGTGGCTATCAATATCTTAGTTTAGCCGAATTGGTGATAGCTACTGGTGTTGGTGGACAAAGAAAAGATGGTGGCCTCCCGGGTGGCGCAGTGGTCTAGGGCACTGCATGGCAGTGCTATCTGCGCCACCAGAGTCTCTGGGTTCGCGCCCAGGCTGGGCAGGGTTCGCGCCCAGGCTCTGTCGCAGCCGGCCGCAACCGGGAGGTCCGTGGGGCGACGCACAATTGGCATAGCGTCGTCCGGGTTAGGGAGGGTTTGGCCGGTAGGGATATCCTTGTCTCAGTATGTAAAAATGTAATAAAATGTATGCACTCTACTGTAAGTCGCTCTGGATAAGAGCGTCTGCTAAATGACAAAAAAATGTAAAAAAAAAAAAAAATGGTGGATTATGCTAATGTGTTTAGCTAATAGATTTACATCTTTACATATTGTGTCTTCCCTGTAAAACATTTTAAAAATCGGACATGTTGGCTGGATTCACAAGATCTGTGTCTTTCATTAGCTGTATTGGACTTTAATGTTTGAAAGTTAAATATTTAAAAAAATATATATTTTTTGAATTTCGCGGCTCTGCCTTTTCAGTGGGGGTGGGGGGGGGTGTGCCGCTAGCACCACGGGGCTAGACAGGTTAAAAAACATTCTGCTAATATGTAAAATGACATAGAATTGCATGACATAGGCCATTTTTTTCTCAAACCTGCAAATATGATGATCGATTAATGCAATGCTTTTACTATATAGGAGATCTTTCCACCCCTCCTCTTGTCCACGGTGGTCTGTGAACCCACAACCTTCTGGCCCACAGCCCTGTGCGCTGTCCATTTTCATTTCAGAGAGGTCCGATATTCTCCACGTAACCCTTATTATGAATAATGTTCACTCCCTTTTTAATGTCACTTGTTAAATCCATTTCAATCAGTGTAGATGAAGGGGAGGAGAGAATTCAGGCATGAAGTGTGCATGTGTGCCATTCAGAAGGTGAATGGGCAAGACAAAATATTTAAGTGCCTTTGAACAGGATATGGTAGTAGGTGAAAGGCGCACTGGTTTGTGTCAAGATGTGCAACACTGCTGGATTTTTCATGCTCAACAGTTTCTCGTATGTATCAAGAATGGTCCACCAGCCTAAGGATATCCAGCCAACTTGACACAACCATGGGAAGCATTGGAGTCAACATGGGCCAGCATCCCTGTAGAATGCTTTCGACACCTTGGGTTCAATTCAATATTAGGAAGGTGTTCTTAATGTTTTACACTCAATATAGTTCTCTAGGCTAACACCCACTCAGACCACGAGAAACATTCTGTACACCTACTATAGGGTCATCCATAGATAAAGATGCACTGCATCCTCACATCACTGAACCATAACAGGATTATAATGTTTACAACTCTTTGGGCCAGGGGTCGCGACGGCTACAACATGATGTACACCAGGAGGAACCATGCTGAAAGTATACATTGAAAGCCAGTGGTGCGGTACACTTATTACTCTGAGAGAGAGCCATTGGGCCACAACACTGATATGTAGTGTTTTGGCTGCACCTCGAGACAGGCACAGCAGTTAGCTGAACCAGCAAAGCTCTACCTCTCACTCTCACTGTGAAGGTCAAATAGGATAAAAACCTGTTATGCTCCGTGTGTGTGTGTGTGTGTGTGTGTGTGTGTGTGTGTGTGTGTGTGTGTGTGTGTGTGTGTGTGTGTGTGTGTGTGTGTGTGTGTGTGTGTGTGTGTGTGTGTGTGTGTGTGTGTGTGTTGCTGGAGGAAGCCTTTAAAATCATCAGACAAAGCTCCCCTCAGACGTTATACGGGTCTGTCCTCATAGTTTCCACACTCAGTTCCTCTGACCAACACTCACAAGCTCACCGCCATGAAAAATAACAGCCCTTTCTGAAGACCTTTTCACCACCATTCACTCAAACCAAATGCCAGTTCTCTCTTTTCTCCCTCCTCTCTCTTTCCCTAACTCTAAGGGTAGTTGAGACGTAAAAGGTGGGTGAGCTTTACCCAGTGAAAGGGTCAACCATTATATATAGGCCAGTTCGTTGATATAATAGTGTACTCTTCTGACTTTTTTTCCCTACTGTAAAATGCTGTCTACTTGTCAAGAATGTAGACCTTTGGAGAATAGGTGTGGTGTGATATCCAACACCACTTCTCCACACGGTGGCAGATGAATCAGTGCATGTGGGGTATTGCTGTCACTCAACATCACTACCTAACCCTAGTCTTAACATGTGAAACTGCTAATAGCACTGTGCTAACAAGAAATCCAGATGCACATGCATAATCACAAGTGGGGGGTTATAAGCTGACATATATAATTGTTTTAAGATTGTCCCACCATGGATCATTTAGCTATTTGATTTGGAATTTTATGCTATTGTATTTGGCCTTTTACTACCAAATCCCATTGACACGCATCAAATAAGACATTCATAAATGGCAAAAAATACAATAAATCATAAGGAATAAGGTTTTGAAGTGTCTGTCCTATATCTAGGAGATATGAGAAAGCTATGGAAATGTTTTAGTTTTTTTACACATATTTATCCCCTTTCTTTTGGGTAAGGCATAAAACGACCTCCATACTTCCATTTTTTTTAAACCGGTACCCGTTACTTTCAGATAAGTCCCATGACCGTTTGTGGGGGACAGAGCAGAATGGAGAACACCATCATGTTCGTGAGAATCTCCCCTTTCCACAGAGTGGTTTGTAGGCCAGCATCATGTTATTGGTTTACTTGTCATCGGCAGGGACTGGGGAGTTTGTCAGGATCAAAATAAATATGAAAGGAGCAAAGCCCAGGTAAAAAGACAGATGAAGTCTTCTGAAAACCTAACTACAAAATAGTTGTATTTTTCAGCGAGACAATAACACACATTTTAATGCCAAAGACTGATCAGAATGGCTTTCCAAGAGGTGTTGTTGAGTTTTCTTGAATAGTCTAGTTTCAGCCTTGACATAAATCTACTAGAAAATCAGAGACAAGGTTTAAATATCGATGTCCATCAATGATCAAAAACCAAATTTACTGAGCCTGAACAATTTTGACAAATACAATGGATATTTTCTTAATTTGGAAAATGTTCAATACCTTTCTTTCACTTTGAAAATATGGAGTAGATTTCTATTCCTTTTTAGATTGAAATTTAAGGCAGCAAAATGTGAAAAAAGCATGTGTAGACTTTCTATAGGTACTGCATGTGTGTGCTTCTATCTGTGTCTGTGTGGTTGGGAGTGCTTGCCTTGGTTTCTTTGTTTGTATCTGGTGTTGGCATGAAGGGCCTGGAGGGTATCAGCGCTCACCAGGGAGGCAGGCGCTGGCTGATGTCAGCTGGCCAGTGGGCACACAGTCCAGTCGCATCATATCGCCGTCACAGCCCTGGTCTGGTGCCGCTCACATTCACTCTGCCCCCAAGACATCTAGCCTCTTTGTCTGCCTGCCTGGCTCTGCGTGTTTGGTTGTGTGTGTTTGTGTATTCTGTGTGCTTTGGAGCCAATCCACTCATTCTAAAATTACCAGAGCAATTATCTTGGCCCTTCCAGTGTAAAAGCTAACAAATTCCTAACAGTTGCAAACAAAGCCCCCAGTACAGAACATTCTCATTTTAGATTTGCAGGTGGTTCAAAGTTTCAATTTCACACAAGCCAAAGTCTATTTACTTCCAGTTCTGTGGACTGTTTGTTTTTACAGCATGGAGAATGCATGGCACTCCTTGATATCTATTCGGCTTCAATTAGCAACAGATGCCTCCATGCAGAGTGCAAACTCTAATTGTACGTGATGAGCAAAGCTAATGGCCTGACCTTCTTGCAGCTGTGAGAGAAGAGGAGACATGGGGTAACCTATCTCACACACCTTCTCACTGTCCAAACATATACACACACATGCACACCAGCCCATACTCCCCAATGTTAGAAAATGGGAATGAGTGGGAGGGGTAGGGGGGCACGGGGGGAGGAGGGGTAGCTTTGGTGACCAAAATTAGCTGTCGGAATTGCATCTCTCCCCCTGTGACCATAATTTTTCAGGCCTGTTTGGGGCAGTGGGGAGAGTTTGTTTGTTTTGGTGTCAAGGCCATTTAGAATCAAAACCAGGACCTCCGGCACACATGTGGACCTCCAAGCCAAATGGCAGCACAGCAGCCTCTCCCCGACTCTCCCACAGCACAGGGTATAAAGAGCAAACAAGGAGAGAGGGGGGGGGGGCTGAGTGAGGGAGGGGGGAAATATACAACAACCATTTTACTCAACAGAGAGAGATGTCTTTTACCCGACTTTCACAGTATTGCTGCAAGCTCCCATTAATGATTGTTTGGGGTGCAATTAAATAACCATTAAGATTGAAATGTTCAGGCTAAACTGATCAGTCACATATGTGCCGCTGTGTAGTACATCTTGAAAAAAGTAAAAACAGAAGAATATATATTTTTCACGGGGTTGAACTGTATATAAGAGTTATATAGAGTGCCTTCGCAAAGTATTCAGACCCCTTGACTTTTTACAAACGTTTTTGTTACGTTTCAGCCTTATTATAAAATGGATAAAAAAACTAAAAACAATACCCCATTCTGACAAAGTCAAACCAGGTTATTCGATTTTTAAAAAATATATAAAAATAAAAAGAGAAATATCTTATTTACATAAGTATTCAGACCCTTTGCTATGAGCTCAGTTGCATCCTGTTTCCATTGATCATCCTTGAGATGTTTCTACAACTTGGAGTACACCAGTGGTCAATTAAATGATTGGACATGATTTGGAAAGGCACACACCTGTCTATATAGGGTCCCACAATTGACAGTGCATGTCAAAGCAATAACCAAGCCATGAGGGCGACGTAATTGTCCGTTATTGTCCGAGCTCTGGAACATGATTGTGTCGAGGCACAGATCTGGGGAAGGGTACCAAAACATTTCTGCAGCATTGAAGTTCCCCAAGAACACAGTGGCCTCCATCATTCTTAAATGGAAGAAGTTTGGAACCACCTGGCCAAACTGAGAAATCGGAGGAGAAGGGACTTGGTCAAGGAGGTGACCAAGACCCGATGGTCACTGTAATGGTTTTCTTCCAGGGGTGAAGGAGAGGACCAAAGTGCAGCGCGGCTAGTGTTAAACATGTTTAATAAAGAACAAGTAAAACACTACAAGCAACAATACAAAATAACAAATGTGCAAAAACCGACACAGACCTATCTGGTGCAGACAATCACAGAGACAGGAAACAAACACCCACAAAATCCCAACACAAAACAAGCCTCCTATATATGATTCTCAATCAGAGACAACGATTACCATCTGCCTCTGATTGAGAACCCACACTAGGCTGACATAGAAACAGACACACAACATAGAATTCCCACCCAGCTCACGTCCTGACCAACTAAACACATACAAAACAACAGAAAACAGGTCAGGAACGTGACAGAACCCCCCCCCCCCTCAAGGTGCGAACTCCGGGCGCACCCCTAAAACTCAAGGGGAGGGTCTGGGTGGGCATCTGTCCGCGGTGGCGGCTCCGGCGCAGGACGAGGACACCACTCCACCACTGTCTTTGTCCCCCTCCTTAGCGTCCTGAGAGTGGCGACCCTCGCCCACGACCTTGGCCAAAGAATCCTCCCCAAGGCCCCCGCATGATTTAGGAGGTAGCTCAGGACAGAGAGGTAGCTCAGGACAGAGAGGTACCTCAGGACAGAGAGGTAGCTCAGGATAGAGAGGTAGCTCAGGACAGAGAGGCAGCTCCGGACTAATGGCAGCTCCGGACTGAGAGGCAGCTCCAGACTGAGTGGCAGCTCCGGACTGAGTGGCAGCTCCGGACTGAGTGGCAGCTCCGGACTGAGTGGCAGCTCCGGACTGAGTGGCAGCTCCGGACTGAGTGGCAGCTCCGGACTGAAGGGCAGCTCATGACTGGAGGGCAGCTCATGACTGAAGGGCAGCTCATGACTGGAGGGCAGCTCATGACTGGAGGGCAGCTCATGGCTGGAGGGCAGCTCATGGCTGGAGGGCAGTTCATGACTGGAGGGCAGCTCATGACTGTAGGGCAGCTCATGACTGTAGGGCAGCTCTGGCAGCTCCTGACTGGCTGGCGTCTCTGGCAGCTCCTGACTGGCTGGCGTCTCTGGCAGCTCCTGACTGGCTGGCGTCTCTGGCAGCTCCTGACTGGCTGGCGTCTCTGGCAGCTCCTGACTGGCTGGCGTTTCTGGCAGCTCCTGACTGGCTGGCGGCTCTGGCAGCTCCTGACTGGCTGGCGGCTCTGGCAGCTCCTGACTGGCTGGCGGCTCTGGCAGCTCCTGACTGGCTGGCGGCTCTGGCAGCTCCTGACTGACGGACGGCTCTAGCGGCTCCTGACTGACGGACGACTCTAATGGCTCGGGAAAGACGGGCGGCTCTAATGGCTCGTGGCAGACGGATGACTCAGATGGTGCTGGGCAGACAGATGGCTCAGATGGCGCTAGGCAGACAGATGGCTCAGACGGCGCTGGGCAGACAGATGGCTCAGACGGCGCTGGGCAGACAGATGGCTCAGACGGCGCTGGGCAGACAGATGGCTCAGACGGCGCTGGGCAGACGGACGGCTCAGACGGCGCTGGGCAGACGGACGGCTCAGACGGCGCTGGGCAGACGGACGGCTCAGACGGCGCTGGGCAGACGGACGGCTCAGACGGCGCTGGGCAGACGGACAGTTCAGACGGCGTTGGGCAGACAGACAGTTCAGACGCCGCTGGGCAGACGGGCAGTTCAGGCACCGCTGGGCAGACGGCAGAGTCTGGCCGGCTGAGACGCACTATAGGCCTGATGCGTGGTGCCGGAACTGGAGGTACCGGGCTGAGGGCACACACCTCAGGGCGAGTGCGGGGAGGAGGAACAGGGCTCTGGAGATGCACTGGAAGCCTGGTGCGTGGTGTAGGCACTGGTGGTACTGGGCTGGGGCGGGAAGGTGGCGCCGGATATACCGGACCGTGAAGGAGGACACGCGCTCTTGAGCACCGAGCCTCTCCAACCTTACCAGGTTGAATGGTCCCCGTAGCCCTGCCAGTGCGGCAAGGTGGAACAACCCGCACTGGGCTATGCAGGCGAACCGGGGACACCACCTGTAAGGCTGGTGCCATGTACGCCGGCCCGAGGAGACGTACTGGAGGCCAGATACGTTGGGCCGGCTTCATGACATCCAGCTCGATGCCCGACCTAGCCCTCCCAGTGCGGCAAGGTGGAATAGCCCGCACTGGGCTAAGCACGCGTACTGGGGACACCGTGCGCTTTACCGCATAACACGGTGTCTGACCAGTACGACGCCCTCTCACTCCACGGTAAGCCCGGGGAGTTGGCTCAGGTATCCAACCCGGCTTCGCCACACTCCCCTTTAGCCCGCACCCAAGAAATTTTTGGGTGAGCCTCTCGGGTTTCCAGCCACTCTGCCTTGCAAGCGCCTCATAATGCCGCCTCTCCGCTTTTGATGCCTCCAGCTCCGCTTTGGGACGGCGACACTCCTCTGGCTCTGCCCAGGGTCCTTCTCCGTCCAGAATCTCCTCCCATGTCCATTCCTCCTTGTACTGCTGCTGCTGTTGCTGCTGCCCGTTGCCACGCTGCTTGGTCCGGGTTTGGTGTGGTTTCTGTAACGGTTTTCTTCCAGGGGTGAAGGAGAGGACCAAAGTGCAGCGCGGCTAGTGTTAAACATGTTTAATAAAGAACAAGTAAAACACTACAAACAACAATACAAAATAACAAATGTGCAAAAACCGACATAGACCTATCTGGTGCAGACAGAGACAGGAAACAAACACCCACAAAATCCCAACACAAAACAAGCCTCCTATATATGATTCTCAATCAGAGACAACGATTACCATCTGCCTCTGATTGAGAACCCACACTAGGCTGACATAGAAACAGACAAACTAGACACACAACATAGAATTCCCACCCAGCTCACGTCCTGACCAACTAAACACATACAAAACATCAGAAAACAGGTCAGGAACGTGACAGTCACCCTGACAGAGCTTTAGAGTTCCTCTGTGGAGATGGGAGAACCTTCCAGAAGGACAACCATCTCTGCAGCACTTCACCAATTAGGCCTTTATGGTAAAGTGGCCAGACGGAAGCCACTCCTCATTAAAAGGCACATGACAGCCCGCTTGGAGTTTGCCAAAAGGCACCTTAAAGACTCTCAGACCATGAGAAACAAGATTCTTTGGTCTGATGAAACCAACATTGAACTCTTAGTAATCATGGCCAAATACCGACCAAATCTCGCATAGGGCTCCCAAAAGGCTCGGGATCTCAGGCTAGGGATCTCATCTCAGTCTCCCTGACTGAGATGATAAATTGGGAAAATCTTTCTCAATGGAAAATTACATCAGTGTTCCCTTACACATCACATGTAGTTCCAATACTTGGCCCATTCACTTCAACGATTGGGGCGGGGGTTCAGGACAGTTTGCCTTTAGCGGGTTCAGTCTGCTGGTTGTTTTGTTTTGTCTTGACGTGCCTCCATTGAAGAGTGCCAAAAAGTGAATTACATGTAGGAGGCTTAGTTCATCTTTGAGCCATACACTCCCTGTTCCAGACACACAAATCCCCCATGCCTCATTTTCCCCTGCGAGCCTCCCTCTCTTGGCACACGATTATCAGACATGTGTATCGCACATCCGAGCCAGAGCGAGGCGGTAAGCAAGCATTACGTGGAGATGGTTTGTGCTCCCACCATGTGCAGATGATATCATTAGCTAGTACTGTCCTGATCAGCTCCATATGTTTGTGATAATGCTATCGTACCAAGACTCAATGGTGTGTGGCTCACGAGCTTTCATTTACTGAATGGAGAAAGTCCAGTCTTCTAACCACACGCCTGTGTAGTAAGAAACAAACAGAGATTTGGTTTGACTGGAATGAATAATCACGCTAACCCTTCCCCAAGGAGTTCCTGAATGTAGGCTACATTAGAAATAGTTACATTGAGATATACTGTATAAATGAAAAGGTTTAGTTTGAGGAAAAGGGCTGCTTTAATTGTACACAACTTTGCATACCAGAAAGTTGATAAACCATGTATCATATTTCTTTGGGTTCATTTATATGTCTCTTTCATAGACATAATAACAACATAGGAAAACCATATATATAACTTACCATAGCTGCAGAAGTGTAATTAATCCATGCCTATTGGTTGTTTATGTCTATGAAAGGGAAGCTAGGCCTCTCTCTGCGTTCTCTTCTCAGTACTTGACCCCGATGTCAATCTTATTTTTTTCCCAGCAAGTAGAATCCACATTCCCTCCACTGCTCATGCTCTCACTGTTGGGAACGCTCCTGTTGCCACAGAGATGGGGCGGGAAAACATTTATCCTTGGAAGCAGCGGAGAAACGGATGAACGGTAGAGGCTGTCCACCCGCGCCAGGAGACGTCTAATGTTTAAAGCTCTCCACGATTCCCTTTTTCCACACATTTTTCATACTCTACTGTTTTTCTTCAAAATGAACATTACAACAGTTAAATAATAATAAATACATTCTTAGCAATCTGTGTCTTTTAGGCACAAGATGTGGTTGGTTTTTATAAAGACTCAAACAGATGCGACATAATAAGGAAATAGCTGTAAATTTCCTTTTTCTAAAGAAATCTTCAATTATTGCGCCTCATGATTGCTATATGATTTCTAACAAATTTAATCACAAGTTCTGGTTGTGTGTAGTTCTGTCTGTGCTCTAGAAATGTCAGTCACATCAAGAGGTTAACCCCATTGCTATACGAAAGCTGATTTAATATTATCCAAACACAGGTTGGACATATCTGATCCACACAAAGCGTGTTGTGAGACCATTCCATCCAGCCTCTCTCTGTAACCTCATTAAAAACACAAAGGGGTTAAAGAAAATGCAGCAATAGGCAATCTGCGTTAAACCTCCATTTGAATGCAAGATAGTTAGTGTCATTTAATGCTGTTTCAAGTGAAAAGTGCCATTAAAGCAGGATTGACTAATCTGGGCATGGCCGTGCTGCTCTGTAGGATGACATTATGCTAAACTGACCTTTACAGACAGATTAAGAGAGCTCCAAGGAGAGGGAGAGAAGGAGGAAGAGGGAGGAAGGAGGAGGAGAAGAAGAAGGAGGGAGAGAAATGAACAGCGAATGAAGATGGTGAGTTTGACATATGGATGATAAAGTATCCACCACTCCCAACCCAAGTGCAATAGAGTACATTAATTCTACAAATCAAATGAAAGTGGCAAAGTGTTATGCTATGGTTTGAGGGTTTGGTCAACCCACACCACAAACTATTCATGTCTCCAAACTACTCTGTGGACACCAGCACCTCAACATTTGGCATTATAGAGATATAAAAGAACTGGATGAATCTGAACCTATCCTCCCAACTGTGAGTTCGGATTTCCCTCTAACATGTTATCAAATTTGTCAAAGTCTCACCACGCTCCATAGACAATGGAAGTTCCGGTCCGTTCCGCATTCCGGACATCATCAATCAATATGAGGGCTGGTTGGGACAGTGCCAGTACTACTCTGAGAGGGAGGATGTGAAGTTGGCCATCCCTCACCTCACCTCTCTCTCTCTTTCTCCCTCTCTCTCTCTCTCTCTCTCTCTCTCTCAGTGAAACAGATGACTCGGGAGAGCGTACCTGGGAGCTTCAGAGATCCTCTTACTTTCAGATACATATCTCCACTACTTTTTTTCACAAAAACCCAGAGGAAAAGTAACAATAAGATACTGTACGGCCGACTAAATTCAAAGAGATCTAAGTGAAACCCAGTGGCAAAGTTAAAACCACTTTGGTTAGTGGGAGATGTCAGGAGAGTGAGTTCTCAAGAGGGTTCTGCCTTAAAAGATGGATAGACCTATCGGCTGCAATCCCAGCTTGACCACTCTCTCCATCACTGCCCATTCCCAACCTTACATTCACATCTTGGCCAGGCCACTCACTACTTAACTGGAAGTTAGGAATGAGAGATAGGGAGAGAGAGAGAAGAGATAGAGACAAAGAGAGCGAGTACAGAGAGAACAGAGTGAAATAACAGAGTGGGGTGGTTATTGACTTGAAAGTGTTTGGCCGCAGCAGAGTACGGGATTGGTATGGAATTACTGGGGTATCCTACTGCGAGCTCTATTGGCATGGGGAGCTTTTTCCTCTTCTCCTTTACTCTCAATGACTGCAGACAGGAGGTCTTTTTTTAAAACAAAGTGTCTGTTGGGTAGAGTAGGGGGCATAATAGTGCTTTTGCTGAACATTAACACATCGATAACAGCATCAGTCAAACAGGCTGGGAGCTAGTGGGGCTGAAGAAAAGAGATGGGAGGGTGTCATGTCTGAAATAGAGGAGGGAGAGGAGCGGAAAAGTGTAACACACAGTACAGACAAACAACCACCCATATAACCTTACAAAAACATTGATACAGTCATGGTTAGGCTACATAAAAGCACGTCTCTTCACACTTATTCTGTGACGTGGTGAGGTTGGACCCAGGCGCAGAGAAGAGACCAGACGACGAATCAGTGGTTAAGGATAAACATAATACTTTACTGAGGAACAGTAAACAGAAGATCACAGTAACACAGTGAAAACAAGAACACAAAGTTGTGAAACCTCACTCAGGAGACAAACACACACAGCAAACAATTCAAGGTTCTTAAAGTACACCAGAAAAAACAGCTCTTTTAACAGGGGAATAAAAATTGAGTATTAGGACACAGCTGAGTGTCATTAATGTCTCTAGGACGGTCTCTGGTGACATATTCAACCTTACACATATAGTGTTCTCCAAACGTATTGGGACAGGGACACATGTGTACACCAGGGACACGTTTGTACACTCTGTACACCAACAATTTGGATTTGAAATGATACATGAGTGAGAAAGTTACAAATGCACAAATATCATAACCACCAAAAATTCTGGCCTCCCCATTTATTGTAATAGTGAAAGGTTAGCATGTCTTGAGGGTATGATATTTGTGTGTCTGTAACTAGCATACACATTAATGTAGAAGTGTTTAGAAATATATTTTATTCTTATTTACAATAAAAGTGACTCCATAATGACAAAATACATGAATTGCCATTCATTTCTATTGTGCAGAAAATCATCTGAAACACAACCAAAAAACACAACAAACAGTAAATGCATCTAACAAGTTTATAGAGTCACAAGCTTGATGTAATCATTGTGTGTTAGGAATATGGGACCAAATACTAAACGTTTGACTACTTTAATACACATATAAGTGAATTTGTCCCAATTCTTTTGGTCCCCTAAACTGGGGGGACTGTGTACAAAAAGTGATGTAATTTCTAAACGGTTCACTTGATGTGGATAAAAATAGCCTCAAATCTTATCTGACAGTCTGCACTTAGGGGGCAGCATTTTCACTTTGGATGAATAGTGTGCCCAGAGTGAACTGCCTCCTACTCTGTCCCAGATGCTAATATATGCATATTATTATTACTGTTGGATAGAAAACACTCTGTTTCTAAGTTTCTAAGTTTCTAAAACTGTTTGAATTATGTCTGTGAGTATAACAGAACTCATATGGCAGGCAAACTTCCAAACAGGAAGTGGAAATTCTGAGGCTGGTTGATTCATCGCCTATTCAAATTCCAGTAAGATATGGACTTGTTTGCACTTCCTACGCCTTCCACTAGATGTCAACAGTCTGTAGAACGCTGAATGAAGCCTCTACTGTGATGTGGGGCCGGATGGGAACTGTTTCAGTCAGTGGTCTGGCAGAGTGCCAGTTCTTGGTCATGTGCATTCCAAATGATATCGCCTTGCGTTCCAGTACTTCTGTAGACACAAAGGAATGCTCCGGTTGGAACGTTATTGGATATATATGATAACAAAATCCTGAAGATTGATTCTCTACTTAGTTTGACAAGTTTATTCGACCTGTAATATAACTTTTTGAAGTTTTCGGTCGAGTTCGCCTGGATCTGCGCGAGCGTTTGTACATGTGTACTAAACGTGCTAGCAAAAGTAGCTACTTGAAAATAAATAATTGACATTATCGAACAAAACAACAATTTATTGTGGAACTAGGATTCCTGGGAGTGCATTTTGATGAAGATCCTCAAAGGCAAGGGAATATTTATGATGTAATTTCGTA
The DNA here is from genome assembly GCF_029448725.1 of Salvelinus fontinalis. NCBI lineage: Eukaryota > Metazoa > Chordata > Actinopteri > Salmoniformes > Salmonidae > Salvelinus > Salvelinus fontinalis. The sequence continues at coordinate 19,504,978 of NC_074692.1, forward strand.
TTTCTGTTGACTCCAACATGGCGGAGAAATGTTTTTTTATATCTGAGCGCCGTCTCAGATTATTGCATGGTGTGCTTTTTCCGTAAAGTTTTTTTGAAATCTTACACAGCGGTTGCATTAAGAACAAGTGCATCTTTAATTCTATGTAAAACATGTATCTTTCATCAAAGTGTATGATGAGTATTTCTGTTATTATTTCTCCAGATATTTTGGAGGCATTTCTGAACATGGCGCCAATGTAAACTAAGATTTTTGGATATAAATATGCACATTATCGAACAAAACATACATGTATTGTGTAACATGATGTCCTATGAGTGTCATCTGATGAAGATCATCAAAGGTTAGTGATTAATTTTATCTCTATTTCTGCTTTTTGTGACTCCTATCTTTGGCTGGGAAAATAGCTGAGTGTTTTTGAACTTGGCGGTGATCTAACATAATCATATGTTGTGTTTTTGCTGTAAAGCATTTTTTTAAATCGGACACCATGGGTAGATTAACAAGATGTTTATCTTTCATTTGCTGTATTGGACTTGTTAATGTGTGAAAGTTACATATTTCAAAAAAATATTTTGAATTTCCCGCGCTGCCTTTTCAGTGGAATGTTGTGGAGGGGTTCTGCTAGCAGAATGTGTGTCCTAGAAAGGTAACCTCATTTCAAATTTCAAGTGCTGGAGTACAGAGCCAAAACAACAAACACATTTTTACTGTCCCAGTACTTTTGGAACTCACTGTATGCAATGCTGACAAGTACAGTGCCTTTGGAAAGTATTCAGACCCCTTGACTTTTTCCACATTTTGTTATGGTTACCCATTTTTTTCAATGTTCGCCTAAAATGACAGACCCAAATCTAACTGCCTGTAGCTCAGGCCCTGAGGCAAGGATATGCATATTCTTGGTACCATTTGAAAGGAAACACTTTGAAGTTTATGGAAATGTGAAAGGGATGTAGTAGAATATAACACAATAGATCTGGTAAAAGATAATACAAAGAAAAAACCAACTGATCTTTTTTATTTTTTGCAAGAGAAAGGCCATAATATATTATTCCAGCCCAGGTGCAATTTAGATTTTGGCAACTAAATGGCACCAGTGTATGTACAAAGTTTTTTAATGATTCAATGAACCATTGCATTTCTGTTCAAAATGTTGTATCAAGACTGCCCAAATGCGTGTCACAACTCCTACCGAAGGTGGCTCCCCTTCCTGTTCAGGTGGCGCTCGGCGGTCGTCGTCACCGGACTACTAGCTGCCAACGATCCCTTTTTCCCTTGTCTGTTGGTTTGGTCTGATTTGTTTCACCTGTTTCTCATTTAGACTTTTAGTTTGGCTATTTAAGTCGGTAGGCCCGCCTGCTCTTCGTGTGGGCTTGTTTATTCCCACTTTGCATGTGTGGTAGTGCAATCTTGGTTTGTTTCCTGTTTTGGGCATTTGTTTTATGACGCTCATTTTCGTTGTATGTACTATTTTGCCCGGTGCTGATTAAAGCGCTATTCAGAACTTTGTGCCTCCTGCACCTGACTCCGCACCCGCTACGCATAAGATTGTTACAATGTGCCTAATTAGTTTATTAATAACTTTTCATGTTCAAAATTGTGCACTCTCCTCAAACAATAGCATGGCATTATTTCACTGTAATAGCTATTGTAAATTGGACAGTGCAGTTAGATTAACAATAATTTAAGCTTTCTGCCAATATCAGATACGTCTATGTCCTGGGCAATTTTCTTGTTACTTACAACCTCATGCAAATTGCATTAGCCAACGTTAGCTCAATCGTCCCGTTGAAGGGACACCGATCCCGAAGAAGTTTTAAATAATGACAAAGCAAAAACAGGTGTTTTAGAAATGTTAGCAAATGTATATAAATGAAATGAAATACCACATTTACATAAGTATTCCGACCCTTTACTCAGTACTTTGTTTAAGCACCTTTAGCAGCAATTACAGCCCGAGTCTTCTTCGGTATGACATTACAAGCTTGGCACACCTGTATTTGGGAAGTTCCTCCCATTCTTCTCTGCAGATCCTCTCAAGCTCTGTCAGGTTGGATGGGGAGCGTTGCTGCACAGCCATTTTCAGGTCTCTCCAGTGATGTTCGATCTGGTTTAAGTCCGGGCTCTGGCTAGGCAACTCAAGGGCATTCAGAGATTTGTAACGAAGCCACTCCTGCGTTGTCTTGGCTGTGTGCTTAGAGTTGTTGTCCTGTTGGCAGGTGAACCTTCACCCCAGTCTGAGATCCTGAGTGCTCTGGAGCAGGTTTTCATCAAGGATCTCGCTGTACTTTGCTCTTTTCATCTTTCCCTCGATCCTGACTAGTTTCCCAGTCACAGCCGCTGAGAACCATCCCCACAGCATGATGCTGTCACCACCATGCTTCGCCGTAGGGATGCTACCAGGTTTCTTCCAAACGTGACGCTTGTCATTCAGGACGAAGAGTTCTTGTTTCAGAACGAAGAAAATCTTGTTTCTCATGGTCTTAGTGTCTTTAGGTGCCTTTTGGCAAACTCCAAGTGGGCTGTCATATGCCTTTGGTCTGATTGTTGAAGCTCTGCAGAGATGGTTGTCCTCTGGAAGGTTCTCCTATCTCCACAGAGGAACTCTAGAGTTCTGTCAGAGTGATCATCAGGTTCTTGGTCACCTCCCTGACCAAGGCCCTTCTCCCCCGATTTCTCAGTTTGGCCAGGCGGCCAGCTATAGGAAGAGTCTTGGTGGTTCCAAACTTCTTCCATTTAAGAATTATGGAGGCCACTGTGTTCTTGGGGACCTTCAATGCTGCAAAAAATTGTTGGTTCCCTTCCCCAGATTTGTGCCTCGACACAATCCTGTCTCGGAGCTCTAAGGACAATTCCTTCGACCTCGTGGCTTGATTTTTGCTCTGACATGCACTGTCAACTGTCGAACCTTATATAGACGGGTGTGTGGCTTTCCAAATGATGTCCAATAATTTTTATTTACTACAGGTGGACAACAATTAAGTTGTAGAAGCATTTCAAGGATGATCAATGGAAACAGGATGCACCTTATTTACATAATACCTTACGTAAATAATGTATTTCTGTTATACATTGTTTTATACATTTGCAAAAAAATCTAACAACAATTTTGCTTTGTCAATATGGGGTATTATGTGTAGATTGCTGAGGAATTGTTTTTATTCAATCAATTTTAGAATATGCCTGTAACGTACAAAATGTGGAAAAAGTCAAGGGGTCTGAATACTTTGCGAAGGTACAGTGCCCACATTAAGCAAATGTCTTTAACAGTACCTTAGCATCATGTCATCGTTGCAATGTCATTATCATTATTATAATCATTATCATGTCCTGCTCTTCCAGGGAGAAAGTAACTGATGGGTCGGCTAAACTCATCAGCACCAAGGAGAACCTTTCTCTCTCCCACCTTGTTAGTGATCCCTCCCAACAGAACCTCCTCGTGAGCATGTTTGCAGTGTTTGCCATTAGGCGGGGTGTCAGAGTTGTGAGTGACAGGGCTGACACCACCAGATGGTGAAGGAAACACCTCTGATTACAGAGTCAAACCACTAGACCTGCATAAGAACACCGCACACAACACAACAAAACACACAAATGTCATTCACAGTCTGGCGAAGAGGCCCCTCCTATGGAAACACATGAGATTCAAACAGGTCTTCCTCCTCTCCACCCAGTGGGAGCCTGGGTAAGAGGAGAGCAGGTTTCTTCAGGCCTGCTGGTAAATGGAGCACCTCTGTTAAACCAGTAGAGCTACCGCTTTCCTCCATAACAATCTCCCCTAGATTGGTCCTGTCAGGCCTGGAATTGGACTACGATTCAGGGAGGAACGATTTGTTTGAGAGAGATAGTGTGTGCGTGCATGTGTGCGTGTGCATGTTTGTGCCTGTGTGTGTGTGTGTGTGTGTGCATGTGCATGTGCGCCACAGGAGGTTGGTGGCACCTTAATTGGGAAGAACGGGCTTGTGGTAATGGCTGGAATGGAATCGATGGAATGGTATCAAACATAGCAAACATATGGTTTTCATGGGTTTGGTGCTATTTAATTTCCTCCGTTCCAGACATTATTATTATTATTATTATATTATTATTATTAGAGTTGTTCTCCCTTCAGCAGCCTCCTCTGGTGTGCGCATGTTTTTGTCCACATGTGCGTATTCAGACGTGTGGATGAATGCACTATGTCGAACTTGAGGGTAATGAAAAAATAAAAGGAAACGTGTAAAAAGCATTTGCTTCCACCCGAATAGGAAATTAACGGTATGACATTCAAAAGTGCACCTCCTCAACTGCCTGGCAAAACAAACTGGTCTCAGAGCATTTCGTATTATTCTGTACGTAAATCCGAGACACTCCATACGTTTCATATGGTATGTATTCATTTGTGGATGTCAATCATCCATTTTGTATGATATGTTACAAATTACAATTTGAATTATATGTTACGAATTTGCAAATGTACAATATGTTACAAATTTGTTAAATGTTTGATACACTATAAATACATAAGCATGTAGACAACCCTTCAAATTAGTGGATTTGGCACACCCGTTGCTGACAGGTGTATAAAATTGAGCACACAGCCATGCAATCTCCATAGACAAACATTGGCTGTAAAATGGCCTTACTGAAGAGCTTAGTGACTTTTAACGTGTCACCGTCATAGGATGCCACCTTTCCAACAAGTCAGTTTGTCAAATTTCTGTCCTTCTACAGCTGCCCCGGTCAACTGTAAGTGCTGTTATTGTGAAGTAGAAACGTCTAGGAATAACACCGGTTCAGCTGCAAAGTGGTAGGCCACACAAGCTCACAGAACGCTGAAGAGCGTAGGGAGTAAAAATGGTCTGTTCTTGGGTTGCAACACTCACTTCCAAACTGCTTCTGGAAGCAACGTCAGCACAAGAACTGTTCGTCGGGAGCTTCATGAAGTTGGTTTCCATCCGCACACAAGCCTAAGATCACCATGCACAATGCCAAGTGAAGGCTGGAGTGGTGTAAAGCTTGCTGCCGTTGGACCAGAGCAGTGGAAACACGTTTTCTGGAATGATGAATCACGCGCTTCACCCTCTGGCAGTCCGATGGACAAATCTGGGTTTGGCAATTGACAGGAGAATGCTACCTGCCCCAATGATAAGTGCCAATAGTCAAGTTTGGTGGAGCAGGAATAATGGTCTGGGGCTTTTTTTCATGGTTCGGGCTAGGCCCCTTAGTTCTAGGGAAGGGAAATCTTAACACTACAACATACAATGACATTCTAGATGATTCTATTCTTCCAACTTTGTGGCAACGGTTTGGGTGAAGGCCCTTTCCTGTTTCAGCATTACAATGCCCCCGTGCACAAAGCGAAGTCCATACAGAAATTATTTGTTTGAGATTGGTGAGGAAGAACTTGACGGGCCTGCACAGAGCCTTGACCTCATCCTTTGGGATGAATTGGAGTACTAACTGCGAGCCAGGCCTAATCCACCCTGACCAACCACCCCACTATTGTTTTTGCCTTAAGTAACCATCTGTCTTATGTAACCATTCCAAACATAACGTATCATACTGAAATGCGTTTTCCCGGATTTACATTTACGATGTTATGTCTAGTCTATGAGACCAGGCTGGGCACAAAGAGGCAAAGAGAGAAAATGAAAGTGCAGGCCAGGGATGGGATGAATTCACAGAGATTGTGATCTGTTTCACTCCCAGACGGTCAGTCAGTCAGCTATTCAGATTCTGTATCAAATGTTGCTGGATGATTCATCATTTGAGCCACCATTTTTCCTCCGATGTTATACTAAACCTAGCCTCATCGCGAACCAGGCTTCCCTAAAGCGGGAAGCCTGGGGAAGTTCCATGCCAGAAATTAGCTAAAGAGCGCTGTACCCGATGTAAATCAGTGACACCTCGCAACACATCAAACCAATCAAATGTCTTCCTTGGGTGGAACTCCAAAGGTGCTCACCAGATTAGTGCCATAGAAGCAACAGTGTGTGAGGACTAAACATTTCAACAAAACAAACACTGGTGACAAAACATTTTAGAACATTTACCGCACTCTGGTTTTCACAGCATTTCTCTATTATTTCGACATTAGCTAAAGCTGCAGCAAGAGGGCAGAAATGGTCTACAGTGCTGGCCATATAAATATTTATAATTTTGACATTTCTGATGTGGCTGTAAAGGCTAGTACTGCAATCATTCTGCTAGCAACATTGCTCAAATTGCTCAAATAATAATAATACTTTTTTTGTTTGTGGAATTTTCATTGTTGGGCATTAAAGACTGTAAAAAAACAGGAAATCACCTCCAAGTGATTTTAAATTAAGAAATCTGTTCCAAAGTTTTCTCAGGCATTATAGAGTGAAACGACAGGATCGTATACAAATGGAAGCAAGGTTTGAAATAATTATGTTTTAGTCAAACATTATACTGTTTGTGCTTCTTGCGGTCAATTTGCAGTCCGACCCCCCGTTCCGTCCCCCCTCCATATGCTCAAGATGATGATATATAGGATAGCATATAGGATATTTGCTTAGTCTCTTGGGACATTCATTGGGACCTTTCTCTTCATCTGCATTCAAGTTGAGGACAGAAAACATCACAAAGAATCTTGATGTAATCCTTGTAAATGAAAAACACCGTCTCCAAATGTATTTGTAGATAACAGCCATGGAAGAGGGTGACATTGCATCTCCAGCTGTCAGTAAAGGGAGAGTGTAGGCTACTGGACAGGACACCGGTCATTTTGAGGGAGAACATTATGAAAAGATTATCCAGTCCTTAGAGAGGAAAACTTTGACAGAAAGATAATAGCAACATAATATTCAGTGCTGTCTAATTTGAGTATAATGAAGCCTACAAAGTGGCCTACTGTAGCCAACTAGCTAGCTAAAATTCTCCAGAAATCCAAGGGAGGCGTGACAACGACATGATTTTGATTTTGGACTACAGTACACTAAAACATTCAAGGTGTTTCGTTTTCAGTAGTTAAATGACTTGGGGGAAAAACTCCTCCCTCCTCTTGTACCAAGAAGCATCCTCTACTCTTCCTGTGAGGAAGCCTTCTCTCCCTCCTTCATAAACAGTAGTGTAGATGAGGCGTGGATCACTACACAGGTAGGGAGGCAGAGTGGGAATTGAGAGAGAGAGATATATCAGAATTGACAACCAAAGACAGACAGAAACACTCTCTTGCTCACTGCTCATGCAACCAGCGTCATTAGCCAATGAAGCCGTCGTAAAAGTGAATTATGGGCCACGATTGAGGAGGTTCCATATGGTATAGATGATCCAGAAAGGCAACGTGTTGCAGAAACCCCCAGAGCCCAACAAGTCAGGTTTTACAGGGCCTTCCATCCCATCATTAATTGATTTTAATAAGAGGCAGTGCAGGGGCAGAGTGGCCTCATTCATTGGGCTGATAGGGCTTTTCCCAGGGCCCACGGTGAGTGAACACTGCATCACTTACAGCTGTTTCTTTGGATTGCCATAAGTGTGTGGCTCTCAGATCTACTTGGTTACTCAGTCACACACATAGTCAATATCTTGACCGCTCACTCAAACATTTTGTTAATTTACTCCCTCAATTATTTATTCACTCAATCACCGGTGTACTCATTTATACACCCATTTATTTATTCGCCAACTCCCTCCCATGGTGCACTGGTACAGTAGGCAATATGCCCCTTTTAAAAGCTTGGGCTCAAGTGTGAAACTGCCACAGACAGTACAACAGTATGTCTAACTTCAGATTCTCACATCTCTGGCTAGAGGGTTCTGTCTCCTATTGCTCTAAGCTGTTTGAGGTTTTATTTGTTGTTTCTTTAACCAGGGAACATCATAACCAGCTCAATATTTTCACTTCAATATTTCATTTTTTATAGCTCAATATAAAAAAATGTGGACAAAGATCAACTATGGCATAAAAGAGTAACATTGAAAACATCTTTATGTTAATTGCTGTGCTTTAAATATTGAACTGAGTTTTCATATTTTCAGATATTATGACAAATAAAAAGCACTGGGGTAGGCTGCCTCTAACAGTGCCCTCCCCTTACCCTGCCTCCCCTGTCTCCATCACACCACAGAAACAACGTTATATTTTTCCCTCCACTTTGATTGTACAACAGTCTAACGGAACCAAGGAGGTTCTGCATGGGGGGTGGGGAGGGGTTAGACGGGGAGCTACCGCTGTCACAGCTGCATAATACATTCATTACTCCTGTGTTGCAGAATTACCAATGATGGAAATAAGATTTTGGAAGATATATTGGATGTAATTATTATAACCATACATATATGCATAGCTTTTTTTATTCTGAAATTGAGCTTTTGGAGTGATATTTTGAGGATTGTCTGTGTGTGTGTGTGTGTGTGTGTGTGTGTGTGTGTGTGTGTGTGTGTGTGTGTGTGTGTGTGTGTGTGTGTGTGTGTGTGTGTGTGTGTGTGTGTGTGTGTGTGTGTGTGTGTGTGTGTGTGTGTGTGTGTGTGTGTACGTGTGCACACATGTCCATGTGTTTCGACAGGGTCATTACATTTTTGTATCTGTGAAAGTCATACAGTTGACTTGCTCATACCTGCTTATCAAATAATATTTTGCTTGGTTTGAGAGGCATCTGACTGTTATATCCTGTTTTCAGATTCTTGTGACCAATCACTAAAAGCCCTCACTTCTTCTGTGGTTGACCCACTGCTGAACATCTCTGTGAAGTCAAAACTCCTCTGTGCTGCTGTCTCCAAACTGAGAGGTGAGGTCAGGCTGACTCATCCTAACAGCGATGCTGTCTGAAGGGCTTTGCCTGCCTCTGGAATGCCAATGTTCTCCTCTGCTCCCAGCTCTGTGTACCACAAAGACTCAAAGAGAGACAGGATTCCCCTGCAATGTTTCTATATATATTTTTACACAGTTACAGTTAAAAAATGATGACACTTTCCTATGACACTTGGTTTACACTCTTAACTCCAAACTGCTCCAGGTTTGATTGCTGCAACATGCCAGAAATTGATGGGAAGCATTTTTTTGTTTCCGCAACGTGTGTGTACGAACAGAGGAGAGTTAGCGAACACAGAAATGAAACATTTTTCAAAACAAAATGTGCTAAATGTGTGTGGGGCCTATATAGGTCTCTGCAGCCATCCCCTTGTCTATGTCTGGCAGAGTGGAGGACTTTATTAAAGTACTTGAGCGTCTGATCTCTGTGAAGAGCAAGACTCTTCCCCTCATCTCCAGTCTGTGTGAGTGGAGAGACACAGGGGCCTCACTCCCCACCGTGGAATATTTATCTTTCCAGCTGGTTAGAGGGATTAAATGACCATCCTGCAGAGAGAGAGAGAGAGAGAGAGAGAGAGAGAGAGAGAGAGAGAGAGAGAGAGAGAGAGAGAGAGAGAGAGAGAGAGAGAGAGAGAGAGAGAGAGATTATGTTGTTGAAGATTTTTTAAGGTTTGTTTTTCTAACTTTCAGAAAGCAATTCACATTTACCCCTTACCGTGAAAAAACATGATTTTTAATTTCTCCTCACTTTTCCTACATCGCCTATCGCTCTCCCGCACGCACACACACACACACACACACACACACACACACACACACACACACACACACACACACACACACACACACACACACACACACACACACACACACACACACACACAGCCTAATTAACTGCTTGATACTTCCAGGGAAATGTATTTCAAACACAAAACGAATATGTTCATGCAAATGTAATGAGAAATCATTAAATGCACAAATAACAGAGACAAAGGAAAAAAATCTCACTATCACAGATCCTCCTGTTAGTTTGAATCAAGTCTAAATCTCTGTGCACAGACAGGACACCTGCTGTCCGGGGTAGGAGTCCTTGGCGAGTGTGGCTCACTGACTGATCTTAATTGATGATAATGTGGTGGCCTTGCTGTATCTGTAAACGACTGCTTCACTGTGGCTAGGAATAAGCAATAAAACAAGGCATGCATGGATGAACTAACTCTGAATATCTTTGGAAGGAATACAACTAGCAAGATCTAGACACCTCCGCCCCCACCAAACCAATACTGAACACAAAAAGGGCCAAAGGTATGTTTTTTACTGTGGTTATCATTTCTCCTTTCATACAGTGCGCTACTCCGTTTAGCTTTCTGGGTATTACAAGTAATAATAAACAGCCTAAAGTAAGAAATAAGCACATAAACCACATATAAAAGAGTGTAATAACATCAAAGACAGCCCCAATTAACTGGGAAGTCAGAGTATTCACACTGTGATGCTGAATAGATGGCAGCTATTTGTGTGTCTGTGGGGTTGGGTTTGTGGAGCGCAATCTACGTGGGAAGCTGAAGTCATGGATATTTCCCTCCATTAAAGTGAGGCATGACAATGGATTTGGAGCATCAAGGCCCCCGGGATTATGGGGATCACATAAATCCCCCTGCACTGTAATTTTAGCAAACCACATCAAACTCCATGTTAAGGGTTAATAATCCAGCTCCCCACCTCAGATCACTGTACACCCAGATCCAAATCCCTGACATTAACATGCACATACAGATGTGTAAAACACACACACACACCCACACACGCATGCAGGCACACATACACACAAATTCATACATAAACACATTCCCTTGTGCAAACACATGCACAAACATAAACACCCAAACAGATACCTACAAGCAGGCAGACAGAGGTACAGACAGACGTACACAGTGAGGGACAGTGTTCTCAAGTCTGTCACGTCCCTGTGTGAAGGTCTGACATCATGGCTGTGTTATGATTGTTGGCAGGGTGCCAAGTAGCAGGCAGGGAGACGGTTTGGCCCTGCCGCTGCATAATTTGGAGCTCGGAGGCAGATGAGTGGTGGACCTTGTTGAGAAGGTGTGAAGCCGATGGATGCACAACAGCCAGCTCAAGCTACCCACAGTGTTTCACCACAGGAAAAGGGATCTTGTGTCTATTATTTGGTGTCTGGTTTTCTATCTATGACAATGTGCTCCACTCACTCCCTCTACTGCTGCTCTAAAGATAGTGATTTAGTTTAACACAAGAGATCCACATACAGTGGGGCAAAAAAGTATTTAGTCAGCCACCAATTGTGCAAGTTCTCCCACTTAAAAAGATGAAAGAGGCCTGTAATTTTCATCATAGGTACACTTCAGCTATGACAGACAAAATTAGAAAAAAAATCCAGAAAATCACATTGTAGGATTTTTTATGAATTTATTTGCAAATTATGGTGGAAAATCAGTATTTGGTCAATAACAAAAGTTTATCTCAATACTTTGTTATATACCCTTTGTTGGCAATGACAGAGGTCAAACGTTTTCTGTAAGTCTCCACAAGGTTTTCACACACTGTTGCTGGTATTTTGGCCCATTCCTCCATGCAGATCTCCTCTAGAGCAGTGATGTTTTGGGGCTGTTGCTGGGCAACACGGACTTTCAACTCCCTCCAAAGATTTTCTATGGGTTGAGATCTGGAGACTGGCTAGGCCACTCCAGGACCTTGAAATGCTTCTTACGAAGCCACTTCTTCGTTGCCCGGGCGGTGTGTTTGGGATCGTTGTCATGCTGAAAGACCCAGCCACGTTTCATCTTCAATGCCCTTGCTGATGGAAGGAGGTTTTCACTCAAAATCTCACGATACATGGCCCCATTCATTCTTTCCTTTACACGGATCAGTCGTCCTGGTCCCTTTGCAGAAAAACAGCCCCAAAGCATGAAGTTTCCACCCCCATGCTTCACAGTAGGTATGGTGTTCTTTGGATGCAACTCAGCATTCTTTGTCCTCCAAACACGACGAGTTGAGTTTTTACAAAAAAGTTATATTTTGGTTTCATCTGACCATATGACATTCTCCCAATCTTCTTCTGGATCATCCAAATGCTCTCTAGCAAACTTCAGACGGGCCTGGACATGTACTGGCTTAAGCAGGGGGACACGTCTGGCACTGCAGGATTTGAGTCCCTGGCGGCGTAGTGTGTTACTGATGGTAGGCTTTGTTACTTTGGTCCCAGCACTCTGCATGTCATTCACTAGGTCCCCCCGTGTGGTTCTGGGATTTTTGCTCACCGTTCTTGTGCACATTTTGACCCCACAGGGTGAGATCTTGCGTGGAGCCCCAGATCGAGGGAGATTATCAGTGGTCTTGTATGTCTTTCATTTCCTAATAATTGCTCCCACAGTTGATTTCTTCAAACCAAGCTGCTTACCTATTGCAGATTCAGTCTTCCCAGCCTGGTGCAGGTCTACAATTTTGTTTCTGGTGTCCTTTGACAGATCTTTGGTCTTGGCCATAGTGGAGTTTGGAGTGTGACTGTTTGAGGTTGTGGACAGGTGTCTTTTATACTGATGACAAGTTCAAACAGGTGCCATTAATACAGGTAACGAGTGGAGGACAGAGGAGCCTCTTGAAGAAGAAGTTACAGGTCTGTGAGAGCCAGAAATCTTGCTTGTTTGTAGGTAACCAAATACTGATTTTCCATCATAATTTGCAAATAAATTCATAAAAAATCCTACAATGTGATTTTCTGGATTTTTTTTCTAATTTTGTCTGTCATAGTTGAAGTGTACCTAGGATGAAAATTACAGGCCTCTCTCATCTTTTTAAGTGGGAGAACTTGCACAATTGGTGGCTGACTAAATACTTTTTTGCCCCACTGTTACACATTGGGGGCGATAAAACAAAGGAAGTCCATTCATTTTCAATGAAGGAAGCAAAGTGGGCAGAGGACCTTTGGGCGATGCCAGCATGGGCGAGGGATGTGAACAAAATTGGGGAAAGCTGAACTTCTTGCAAACACTCCACGACATTGCATTGGTATTGACCAATTGACGCTCACTATATTTTCCAGCCCCTATTGGATTGGCTGTTGATACCTACCAACATGTGGCCAAAGCAACCATGGCTATCTCAATTTACACTTTAAAAGGATCTCGGCCGTAAGCGTATTATGTAAATGATTTAATGCACAGCCAACTGCTGCCCGGCATAAATATAAACATAGCCAACTGTCTGTGCCTCCTGTAAATTCAACACCGGCTGTCAGACAGACACCAAAGAGTGAAGATCTCCAAACCACCCTCCTGACTTGAACACCACCCAGTGTTCAAGTCGGGAGGCTGGAGGCAGCAGGCCTACTCCCTCTGAAACCACCCTGCAGTGTTCAAGTCAGGAGGCTGGAGACAGCAGGCCTACTCCCTCTGAAACCACTCTGCAGTGTTCAAGTCAGGAGGCTGGAGGCAGCAGGCCTACTCCCTCTGAAACCACTCTGCAGTGTTCAAGTCAGGAGGCTGGAGGCAGCAGGCCTACTCCCTCTGAAACCACCCTGCAGTGTTCAAGTCAGGAGGCTGGAGGCAGCAGGCCTACTTCCTCTGAAACCACCCTGCCAAAGTTGAACCAACGGATTGCACATAGTGGCAGTCTGTTGTACTGTACACAAAAACTATAGCACTTTCCATCCTCCAGGTAGAGGAGAACAACCACAAGCGGTTCCTACTTTCTTCCCCTAAATGAGTTCCCAGCTGACGGAAGACAGGGGTTATTATACACTGAACAAAAATATAAATGCAACATGTAAAGTGTTGGTTCCATGTTTCATGAGTTGAAATAAAAGATCCCAGAATTTGTGAAAATGCCTTCTTTGCCAAGATAATCATGTTGTGATTGGGACATTAAAAGGCCACTCTAAAATGTGCAGTTTTGTCACACAACACAATGCCACAGATGTCTCAAGTTTTGAGGGAGCGTGCAATTGGCATGCTGACTGCAGGAATGTCTACCAGAGCTGTTGCCAGAGAATTGAATGTTCATTTCTCTACCATAAGCCGCCTCCAACGTTGTTTTAGAGAATTTGGCAGTACGTCCAACCGGACATACAACCGCAGACCACATGTAACCAAGCCAGCCCAGGACCTCCACATCCAGCTTCTTCACCTGCGGGATCGTCTGAGACCAGCCACCCAGACAGCTGATTAAACTGAGGAGTATTTATGTCTGTAATCAACTCCTTTAGTGTTTGCGCTGTTGTGTTATTGACTGTACATTTGTTTGTTCCATGTGTAACACTGTGTTGTTGTTTTTGTCGCACTGCTTTGCTTTATCTTGGCCAGGTCGCAGTTGTAAATGAGAACTTGTTCTCAACTGGCCTACCTGGTTAAATAAAGGTGAAATAAGTAAGGAAAACTCATTCTGATTGGCTGGGCCTGTCTCCCTAGTGGGTGGGCATGGCTCCCAAGTGGGTGGGCCTATGCCCTCCCAGGCCTTCCCATGGCTGCGCTCCTGCCCAGTCATGTGAAATCCATAGGTTAGGGTCTAATTAATTAAATTCAATTGACTGATTTCCTCATATGAACTGTAACACAGTAAAATTGTTGAAATGATTGCATGTTACGTTTATATGGTTGTTCAGTATATAAGCCAACAGGATTAGGAGACAACAAGGTATCCGTTTGGAAAAATCCCTGCTGGTCCTGTGCTCCATAAAACCCCTACTGTACTGGAGCTGAAGCTCTGCTCTGTGTTGCTGAGGCTGCCAGCCTGCCTGCTTGGAACATATACAACTGAGAGATCCCAGCCAACCTCCATTCATGTCTCAGACTGTCATCCCGACCAGCACCAGACCAGCACTATACCATCACAATCACTCAACATACAGCCTGGGACAGCACAACACAGTCCCATATTGGATGTGCATAACGTCCAGTGTCATAGCAGTTGTTTTCGACATCCCATTTACACACAGTAGGCACAGGTTCTTACACTACCTATAAGGACAGTAGTGCTCTGATACTCTATCCCAGAGCACCACAACCTGACAACCGCCTCCACCCAAGCCTCTCCCCGGAGTATCTTGTTGAACATTTGCATTTCAAAGACAGTACAGATGTAGTATCTTAATTTGATCACTCTTTTGTTGCTGAGAAATGTTCTGCACAGCAGGAAATGCAAACTTGTAGCGTATTCAAGGTTTAAAAAGGCTTCTAAAGTTTGTAATTTCCACTTTAAAATGACTTGATTTGCCCTAATGAAACATGTATCAACCCCTACAAGAAGTGTCAATGTATTATAATGCACATGATACTTAACATTTCCTGTTGCTGCAGGATAATGTTCTTGCTATAGAAAACTGGCTCAAATTAAGATCCTACATTTGTATGTGCACATACACCATGAGCTTGATGGTTGGCTGACAGGACTACGGCTGTTCTGTTCTGCATGGTGTGGTGGTGGTGTGATGGTGGTGGGCTGAGAATAAATCCCAGTGATTAATCAGCTCTGAAGCTAAAACATAATAATAACCCCCTTTATATTAATGCACAGCTCACGGCTTGAACAGCGTTACAGAAAGGTCATTAGTCATCGCCTCTGTGCAGCACCCACAATTAAGCGGCTCTGGCATTTTACTCTCTCTCCCTCTCCCATCTATTGCTCTCTCTACCCTCTCTCCCTCTCCCTTTCTCTTTCTTTCTTTGTCTCTCTCCATCTCTTCCCTCGCCCTCTCCCTCTTTCTTTTTTGCTCTCTTTATCCACCACTCGATCACTCCATCCTAGGTGTTCATGAGCTGGGCAGAGAATGTTTTTTTAACTCTTGTTTCTTCACATAGAAATTAGAACTACTATTATAGCCATCGTACAGGTAACTGACAAAATAATGGAAACACTTGAGTAAATGAGCTATAAAAAGTGTGTTGAAAGCAGGTGCTTCCAGACAGGTGTGGTTCTTTAGTTAATTAAGCATTTAACATCCCATCATGCTTAGGGTCATGTATAAAAATGCTGGGCAGACCATTATTTTCACTACCATGGATATACCCCCACAGGTTGACAATGCCCACATCCACAGGGCACGAGTGGTCACTGAATGGTTTGATGAGCAGGAAAACGATGTAAACCATAAGCCATATTTGCTGTCTCAGTAACCAGGTCTCAACCCAATTGAACACTTATGGGAAATTCTGGAGCGGCGCCTGAGACAACGTTTTCCACCACCATAAACAAAACACCAAATGTAAGAATTTCTCGTGGAAGAATGGCGTCACATCCCTCCAATAGAGTTCTAGACACTTGTAGAATCTATGCCAATGTGCATTGAAGCTGTTCTGGATCGTGGTGGCCCATATAGCATGACTTGAAATAGTTGTCGATGCATTTCTTTTTTATTAAAAAGGAAAAAGGAGGGTTATTTTTAGAATTGTATTTATCACTGTTATTCCAAAGAAACATGTGTTGAATAAAATAAAATAAAAAGCTAATACCAGAATATTTAAACATTAAAAAATAAAAAATAAATATTCAGGAGCTTGCAGAAGACATTATGTTTTTTTCTTCCTGGTGAGGGACACTTTAAAGGGGCAATCAGCAGTTGCTACATCAATGATATGTACCCATTGATTCTTGAAGAATATAACTTATGAATGTCTCATGAGCTTAGTTCAACTGTCAAATCACATCAGAACCTAGAATATGTTGTTTTACTCCAATGTTTGTAAACAAAGAAAATGTAAAAGAATGTAAACGTAGTTAAAACTTTTGATATCATTTATCCATATCTCTGTCTATGAATTTGAGAGTGGTTACATTTCTCCAGCCTCATCCCTCAGCTTTTTACCTTAACTAGGGGTGAGGAGGACACTTTGTTATTGTTTCTACTGTTGATTGCCACAGGCAGTCTTTCTCTTCTCCCTCTCTTTTCTCTCCTTTTTTCATTCTAGTTTATCCTTTTTGTGATATCTTCAAATTTTGCCATGTTGAGGCAAATTTGTGGTGGCGTGTGGGCCCTTTTGATTTCATTACACAGAATATTTAAGCATAAACATTTTTTAATCGTCTCATGTCATTAGGAGAAGGATTTCATTTAGCATACATTTGCATACTTCCCCCACAAATTAAGCCAGCCAAATATGTAAATACAGGGGCCCAGGTTATGGTGGAGGTGTTTATTGTCATCATTTGGGGCTGTTCCAGACTGCTGCGCCTCCGCAGAGCAGGGGACGGAAACATCTGGATGCCTGTGGGGTGGGATGGGGTGGAGGTGGGGGAGGGAGTAGGGGGAAGGTGTGGGACGAGGTATAAGATGGTGGGGTGGGGGATACTTTTACAGCTCAACATCCAGATGCATTGACTGATCCTGACCACGTTTTTCTTCAAAAATAGGCGGAAATGCAGCCATTGTTTTTGAGAAGGGATTTTTCTGACGGTCCACAATAGCATTATTATTTTTCTCTCTTATCTGCAGAACTATCTGGAGTCCTTTGAAAAGCTGTATGAACCGACCATACACATTTCCCATGATGACGTACAGTATATCCCCAAGCAAACACAGAAAACTAAGTAGGTAAATGAAGACATATTATTACAGACTTGGTACCACAGTGGCATCCTCTCCCTTCAACCCTAACATGGCGCATGTGTTATTCTCAGCTGTTCCACGGCTACAGTCCACATGGCAAAGCACTGGTGCTAATGAGCTAGTAATTAGCCACGGTGTAACTTTGCTTCATCCACCACTAAGTCCCTTCACATATTTTCTCCACTGTAATTTTCTCACGCTGCAATTTCAGGCATCAGACACTGGAATTTGTTCCGGCACAATAAAGACTATATATTGAAGAGAGATCGGGGAGGACATTAGCCGCTGTAATTGCAACTTTAGAAAAACTGAAATTCGGAGCCCAGATCTAACCCCATTTTATTCCTAATCAGGGGATACAAATGATCCAGACGAGGCGGAGATATTCCAATGTCAGTTTAATAATTAGACAAACACCAGCCCCTTTCATCCATCCCATCTCATCTCCTCACTCTGCTCTCAATGTTGGCCTCAAAAATGTAGCTCCACATTCTTATAGTAGGTATTGTAGATGTTCATGTTACTGCAATCCTAATTACAGAAAATGCAACTTTTATTAAAATAAATATATCTAGAGAAGTTAATCGTTTATTTTTATAAGAGCTGCTGTCTTTGCTGGTTTTCATTTGCACTTTTTAATCGGTGATGGACTTAGGGAAACCTGGGAAATCACGTGTGTGCACTCTAATGGCAATCAGTGACGTTAAAAGCAGGAAACAGCCTTTAAGGACTGGAGTTACTCTATGTAGCCCCGCTTTAAACATGCTCTTTTACGGAGAATTACAGATGACAAATGAATGGAGACTGGGCCCCTTCCTGTGAAACTCTGTCAGAATGGGCCCTGGTGATGGAGAGTGCCCCATGCGTCTGAGAAGCCCAGAGTTCGGCAGTGACCACCTGATCCAGACAACCACCAACAGGGGGCTGCATCCATCACCACCCAGAGAGGCAAGATATTCCATCAGTCTACCTTAAAAAATATATATATATATATCATCCCCCCTCCTTACTGTTTGGCTCTAGACTAGAGGCCCTTTATATTCAATGATCACAGCATAGTAAAATATTAAGTTCTACCAAGAGAGTTTGTAAGGGGTGTGGACAGACAAGGGAAGGAGGCAGGGAGAGAAAGAGAGAGGATGGAGAGAGTGATCGAGAGAGAGAGAGAGAGAGAGAGAGAGAGAGAGAGAGAGAGAGAGAGAGAGAGAGAGAGAAAGAAAGAAAGAAGGAGAGAAAGAAGGAGAGAAAGAAGGAGAGAGAGAGAGAGAGAGAGAGAGAGAGAGAGAGAGAGAGAGAGGAGAGAGAGAGAGAGAGAGAGAGAGAGAAAAAAAGAAGGAGAGAAAGAAGGAGAGAAAGAAGGAGAGAGAGAAGGAGAGAGAGAGAGAGAGAAGGAGAGAGAAAGAGAGAGAAGGAGAGAGAAAGAGAGAGAAGGAGAGAGAGAGAGAGAGAGAGAGAGAGAGAGAGAGAGAGAGAGAGAGAGAGAGAGAGAGAGAGAGAGAGAGAGGAGAGAGAGGAGAGAGAGGAGAGATGAGAGAGGAGAGAGAGAGAGAGAGAGAGAGAGAGAGAGAGAGAGGGTGGGGGGTGAGAGAAAACCAGGGTCAGGGTCACCAGAACCAGACTTAACAGAACACCAGCGGGGCACAGGCTGTCTGAAAGGCCATCAGAGAGCGGGAGGGAGGTAGAGGAGATAAAGGAACAAAAAACATTGAGAGGAGGTACAAACTGAAGATGTTAAAACAATAGAGGAAAAGTGATGATGACGACGATGGTGCGCTAGCAAAATTTAACTCAATGACAGCCATACATGTAGCAAAAATCAACTGATCCACATTGACTTCTGTGAGTATGTCTGGTTGCACTGCCCAACCAGCTTTTGAGTCCTGTGGGGAGCCAGGAGACTGTATAGAGCCCTTGTGGAGCCTGGCCAGAGTGGCAGAGCAGAGGCCTGGTGACACTGAGGCCCAGTGGCAGGGGCATGCAGGGAGAAGGAGAAGAGAGCAGAGGAGAGGGGTAATAAATCACAGCCAGTGGCAGTCAGATAAACGTCCCTCTGAAGCTGATTGGGAAGAGAAACTGTTGTGACGAGCGTGTCGTGGGGAGGAGGCATGGGTGACCTGTGTGAATAAGGGTCACCTATCCTTTCACGGGGCCCCACACAGCTCCCTGGCTCTTCATTTACCCTGAGAAGCCACTACAGGCCCCCTCTACTCTTCCCCTCCTCTCTCACTCTTTCTCTCCTCCCTCCCTCTCTCACAGAGCAACATGCTTTCTTCAGGACTTCAATGGCCCTTCAGCACACACTTATAAATTAGTTCACATCTTGAGACAAGTCTCCCGATCCATTCCCCTCCAAATGTGTTAGCTCCTGATCCAAAACTCTCTCCCACACGTACACACACACAGTAACTTCATATCAGCAGAAAAGACCCTCTGCTGGCAGTTTGTAAAAAGAGTATGGGAGCGCTTCTTTTGCTGTCACGTGTACAGAGCTAGGATAAGGAGAGAGGTAAAAAGAAGAGGATATGATAGAGAGACAGAGGGAGAGAGGGGGGGTTATTATTAACCATACTGTAGATAAGGAGTGGGATCAGAAGCAGGCAGCATGAGGCATCAGGCAGGTATAGGGCTGTGTGTTGAAAAAGAGCTACTGCACTGTTATCATTGGCTCATCTGGCACTGCCCTGGCGGCTCCCTCCCCTGAGTGACGCCTGTCATTGACACTTTATCAGCTGTCCACAGTGACCACCAACACCCCCGCCACCACCTGCTCAAGCCTCCCTTCTCTCCCGCTCCCTCTCTCTCTCTCTCTCTCTCTCTCTCTCTCTCTCTCTCTCTCTCTCTCTCTCTCTCTCTCTCTCTCTCTCTCTGTCTCTCTCTCTTTACGCTCCAACCATGTCTGCCTCCAGCTCTCTCTATTCCAACTGTCGCTCTCCGTCCAACTCTCTCCCCTTTTTCTCTCTATACATTTCTGTCTCTCTGCTCCAATTGCTCCTCTGTTTCTGCTCCAACCCCCACTCTCTCTTTTTCTCTTTCTCTCTCCATATCCTCCTCTCTCCTCATCCTAGCCTTTCCATCCTGTTCCCCTCTCTCCAGATTAGATAGCAATGCCTGGTGTTTGTGTGTCTGCTCCCAGTGAACAGCCACAGTGTGAGGGTGAACGAGGGATGTGAGAGGCTCCCAGTGAACAGCCACAGTGAGGGTGAACGAGGGATGTGAGCGGCTCCCAGTGGACAGCCACAGTGTGAGGGTGGACGAGGGATGTGAGAGGCTCCCAGTGGACAGCCACAGTGTGAGGGTGAACGAGGGATGTGAGAGGCTCCCAGTGGACAGCCACAGTGTGAGGGTGGACGGGGGATGTGAGAGGCTCCCAGTGGACAGCCACAGTGTGAGGGTGAACGAGGGATGTGAGAGGCTCCCAGTGGACAGCCACAGTGTGAGGGTGAACGAGGGATGTGAGAGGCTCCCAGTGGACAGCCACAGTGTGAGGGTGGACGGGGGATGTGAGAGGCTCCCAGTGGACAGCCACATTGTGAGGGTGAACGAGGGATGTGAGCGGCTCCCAGTGGACAGCCACAGTGTGAGGGTGGACGGGGGATGTGAGAGGCTCCCAGTGGACAGCCACAGTGTGAGGGTGAACAAGGGATGTGAGCGGCTCCCAGTGGACAGCCACAGTGTGAGGGTGGACGGGGGATGTGAGAGGCTCCCAGTGGACAACCACAGTGTGAGGGTGGACGGGGGATGTGAGAGGCTCCCAGTGGACAGCCACAGTGTGAGGGTGGACGGGGGATGTGAGAGGCTCCCAGTGGACAGCCACAGTGTGAGGGTGAACAAGGGATGTGAGCGGCTCCCAGTGGACAGCCACAGTGTGAGGGTGGACGGGGGATGTGAGAGGCTCCCAGTGGACAGCCACAATGTGAGGGTGGACGGGGGATGTGAGAGGCTCCCAGTGGACAGCCACAGTGTGCAGTGTGAGGGTGGACGGGGGATGTGAGAGGCTCCCAGTGGACAGCCACAGTGTGAGGGTGGACGGGGGATGTGAGAGGCTCCCAGTGGACAGCCACAGTGTGAGGGTGAACGAGGGATGTGAGAGGCTCCCAGTGGACAGCCACAGTGTGAGGGTGGACGGGGGATGTGAGAGGCTCCCAGTGGACAGCCACATTGTGAGGGTGAACGAGGGATGTGAGCGGCTCCCAGTGGACAGCCACAGTGTGAGGGTGGACGGGGGATGTGAGAGGCTCCCAGTGGACAGCCACAGTGTGAGGGTGAACAAGGGATGTGAGCGGCTCCCAGTGGACAGCCACAGTGTGAGGGGTGGACGGGGGATGTGAGAGGCTCCAGTGGACAACCACAGTGTGAGGGTGGACGGGGGATGTGAGAGGCTCCCAGTGGACAGCCACAGTGTGAGGGTGGACGGGGGATGTGAGAGGCTCCCAGTGGACAGCCACAGTGTGAGGGTGAACAAGGGATGTGAGCGGCTCCCAGTGGACAGCCACAGTGTGAGGGTGAACGAGGGATGTGAGAGGCTCCCAGTGGACAGCCACAGTGTGAGGGTGAACGAGGGATGTGAGAGGCTCCCAGTGGACAGCCACAGTGTGAGGGTGGACGGGGGATGTGAGAGGCTCCCAGTGGACAGCCACAGTGTGAGGGTGAACAAGGGATGTGAGCGGCTCCCAGTGGACAGCCACAGTGTGAGGGTGGACGGGGGATGTGAGAGGCTCCCAGTGGACAACCACAGTGTGAGGGTGGACGGGGGATGTGAGAGGCTCCCAGTGGACAGCCACAGTGTGAGGGTGGACGGGGGATGTGAGAGGCTCCCAGTGGACAGCCACAGTGTGAGGGTGAACAAGGGATGTGAGCGGCTCCCAGTGGACAGCCACAGTGTGAGGGTGGACGGGGGATGTGAGAGGCTCCCAGTGGACAGCCACAATGTGAGGGTGGACGGGGGATGTGAGAGGCTCCCAGTGGACAGCCACAGTGTGCAGTGTGAGGGTGGACGGGGGATGTGAGAGGCTCCCAGTGGACAGCCACAGTGTGAGGGTGGACGGGGGATGTGAGAGGCTCCCAGTGGACAACCACAGTTTGAGGGTGGATGGGGGATGTGAGAGGCTCCCAGTGGACAACCACAGTGTGAGGGTGGACGGGGGATGTGAGAGGCTCCCAGTGGACAACCACAGTGTGAGGGTGGACGGGGGATGTGAGAGGCTCCCAGTGGATGGGGGATGTGAGACGCTCCGTTTTTTAATAGAACAAAACATGCCTGTGGAGCCAGTGGGCGGAGACTGGAAATGCAATCTGGGTCTTTCAGTTGACACCCGCTGCTGGATGGAGGAGTGATGGGGAGGGGGCAGGGGGCTAGTGTTGTATGGGGGGAGGTAAGGGGGGCTCTAAAGTGAATGTTATCATTCTCTGGAGAACTATGCCCCCCCACCCCAAGTCCCCTCCCTTAGCCAAGCCTTCCCTCCATGGGGACACATTGGATAAAACAGGTCCCAACTGCCAGCTTGATGAGTAGTGCTAATTCTAGACAGCCACCCGTCTAG